>NW_011889363.1:620432-629100 GCF_000151845.1 Pteropus vampyrus | reverse complement strand
CAGAAGGAAATCCATTTATGTGAAACAATTATTGGAGTTTAAAGAAAGGAAATAGTCCTCACATCAACTTTAATGCTTTGTTGGAATAATTATACAAAGCTATTCAATAACATGAATATACAATCACAAAATAATAGCAATGTGTCCTAATATCTTAAACCAAGACATCATATGAACTCATACAAAGACTCATATTTTCATGCAGCTCAAATCCGAATATTTGTTGTATTTATTCATTCAACAAATTGAGCGCCATCCATATACAGACATTTTTCTTGGCCCCTGGAGATATAACAATGAACAAAGGAAACCAAAAAATCACTGCCTTTATGAAGCTTACATTCGTTGATATAAGTAAGTGGAAATACAATGCACTTGGAACAGTGTAGCATGGTAGCCAAGTATGTTCCAATTTTTATAAGGTTGAAAAACATGCCCACTAGTAGCCCTGGTTGTTTATGTATATAGACATGTGTAGCTAAAATATAAACATATACCTGGGAATTACAAATACAGACATCAGGATAATAATTTCCTTGTGGGGTAGAAGAAAATGAGATCAACAGTGGGCTTCAACTCTATCTGTAATATTTTATTGAAAAACGAAAAAATCTAAAGTGAGATTTGACAAAATTGATGGACATATGGGTGTTTGTTTTATTTTTCTTGAAGTATCTGTAGGTTTTATAAATATATAAATAATATATAAAATATATTTTTTATATTTATATATTATAAATATAGAAGTTATATATAATATATAAATATATAAATTATCTATAACATACAAATATAAATATATAAATCATATAATGTATAAATATAAATACATATGTGTATATATACGTTATATATACACATATATATAAAGATAAGACAAAAAAGAGAAAAGCTGAGCAATTTGGAGATCACAAAACTACTAGGTGGCTAAGCTAGGATTTAAATCCAGGTCCATCTGATTTAGATTCCATGTTCTTATAAAGCTATTTATTCATTCAACTCTCATTTTGAAGTATCTCCTACATGAAGGCATTGACCCAGGTCCTACAGGGGACAATATCATGAATAAGACATTTCACTGTTCCTCAATGAATTTATAATCTAGTAATGATAAATCCCCAGGGCAAAGCATTAAATTGTCTGGCATATATGTAAAACCACACCTGCACACAGCCACTTCGTATCTAACATCATTGTATCATTCTCTCTGCATGAACCTTATTCTCTTCACCAATGAGTTTAATTTTAAGTTTAACCTCACATTTATATATATGTAGCTTATTCAAGTGAGGAGGAATATGGATCCATCCAATTTTCCCTGTCTCCCCAGAATAGTCCATAGACACGCAGAACTATGTAGATTGGCTGTGGCAAAACAAACAAGATGAAATCTTTCAAAGTTATTCAAGTTCCTAACTTGGAAGGACATGGCTAAATTTGAACCTCAGTTCTATAAATTCTTCATGTTCTTAATTCCAATCTTAACCAGTTTATTAAAATAACAGAAAATAGCCTCCTTCTTAGAAAGTGACTTAGTAATTGACCATTTTGAATATTCAAAGCACAGTCCACCAGTCTTCACTATCAAGGCAATCTGTGTGCAACTCCGTGTCTGCCACACTTTTAATTTTATAGTGAAAATAAAATTTTCTGTGGGATGGTGCAAAAGAAAATTAGCCACATGCCACTCCCAAGCCACAGAGCCTGATGTATGTTGGATTACATAAAGCTTTTTCATTTTGTATGCTCCAGCATTCCCTATTCATCTACTGTGTTAAATATGGCACCAAAAAGTGAAACTATTACAAAAACAGGATGAGAGAAAAGCTAAGAGAGATTGAGAATCCGGTTGAGAAGAGAAGGCTATTACAATCTGTTTTAAACAATGGATATCTAGTATACATACATATGCTTTAATTCTTTGCCAAGATGATATTTGAAAACAAAATACCAATACCATAATTTAAATGATTCCATTTAGAGATAGTCAAGAACTATTTGTTGATTTCACTCTTGTGCAAGGAAATAAGCCAACCTGGAGTGTGAGGTAATCAGCCAGGATCTGGATAGGATGGTACAAATCTGACAGCCCATTGATGATGGGGATGGATGCTTCTTTAGCCAGGATGTCCAGATCTGATTGTTTATATACTCGAGCCAACACTGCATCTGTCATGCTAGACAACACACTGTGCAAACCAAGAAAAGATAATCTAAGTTAATTATGCTTAATAATTCCTTCTTTAATACAGAATCTTAAACAGTAATAACAAATGCTAATAAATTAGAAATTTTACAAGTTACAACTACCTGTCAACACAACAGTTTAAAAAGCTAATATTAAATATGTAATCATTACAGAAGACAAATGTTCCACTGACGTCTTATCCAGTGACAACTGATTTTACTATTTTTTACAGAGATAAATCAATTGTGGGCCTAGCAGTCATGATGATGAATTATATTTGATAAGTGGCAGTTGGTAAAGTTAAAAGGGACAAAAGCAAAAACTAGATGTACAGAGGAACATTAATGGCCTGACATGTGGCTGATTTTCTTTTGCACCATTCCACAGACAATTTTATTTTCAATGTAAAATTAAAAGTACCAGTGTGGCAGCCATGGAGGTACAGACACAGATTGCCTTATAAGAGAGAGAGCCTTTTGGGAAGAGTGGCGTTAACTGACAGCCCCTAGCTGTTGTACCTTCAGTATCCCCTGTAACATTCCTACAGAGTCCACACTCTCCCCAGGCTGTTCCCACCAATTACTGAGCACAGTGGGGGCACCAGAGCTGGGCCATTCTGCCTGACATAGGACTTTTCCTGATGGGCAATCTTTAAGGCATTTCATCGGCCTGGCTGAGGATTTCTCAGAGCTACACTGTGTCTGAGGTTTTGTCTATCCTACTCTTTCCTTTCTGTATCAAACCTGCATCGCCCTCTGAAGGCTCTCCCTGCCTCCTCCAGCTTCCTCTCTCCTTAATCCTTCACAGTTGTTTTTCTCAAATATATCTCTTGCATGTCTAATTCCATCTTGAAATCTGCTTCTCAGTGAACTCAAATTGACACTACCAGCAATGAACTCTTGCAGGGACTGAGCCTGAGAAGGCATTCAGTCCTCATCCCTGTATGCTGCATAGCTATCAGCATCTCAGAAAAAGACAGAAGTGTTCAATATCATACAACACAAAAATCTACCAAGAGAGCAACACAAATCAAATCATGCTCACACATTCAAATAATTCATAGAAAAATAGATATTATTATTCTCATTTTATAGCTAAAGGACCCGAGACACAGATTAAGTAACTTGCCCTGAATCACATAGCTAATTTAGTAGGAGGAGCTCATATTCATATCAAAGTCTGTTTAACTCAAAAGTCCATGTTGTTACCATTACAACACATGGCCTCAAATTTACAGATGATAAAAATTTGGAAGGAGAGCCTTGGATCCAGATTTTAAGTTCTCTCAATATGTAAGAGTGATGGTGGTCCCTCAGCTAAAGCTTCGGCCTTACAAAAATAGCAGAATGGCCTTCTGTGTAAAATCATGGTTTCTTATTATTTAAGGGAAACCCCTATAGCATAGTCTTCTAACCATTTAAGTTTTAAAGAACTCTTTTTAATGGCAAAAAATTTTGGAAAGCCTCTCATGATAATAGTTATATTAAATATAGAGTCATAATTATAAGGTATCCAGTTAGTCTTGGGTTCTGAATCTGGCTCTATAACTTACTAGCTGTGTGACTTTGAACATGTTATTTAATTTCTCTGTGATTTAGTTTCTTCATCAGTAAAACTATAATAACAGTATCTATCCCATTGGGTTACTATGAAAATTACATGAAATAACCTATAGAAAATGCATAGTAAGAGATCAAAAAGTAGATATTACTGCCATGTCAAAATAAAATGCATAAAAACTAAAGCTAGTATGTATTTAGTAAGGTCTTCATAAATTTGTATTTTAATCATCATATATATTTGGAAAATTAGTTATGTCTGAGATATATTATTTACTGTCTATAGGAAATTGTTGATGCTTATAAAATTCAAGAACCACTAAAAAGCCTCTTTGCTATCAGGGATTAGAGAATCAAAGACTGAAAGCTATATTGTTATAATAATATTTTCTAGACTCAGATTTTTTTCCAAATTTTCATTGATTTCTCATATCCATAGTTGCCAGATTTTCAGATTTCATGGATCAGCAAAATTTCTAAAAACAGAGATATCAACATAACAGTCCTAACTTTTTGTTTAGCAAATTAAAGGCATGAGAAACAAGCAAATAAACACATATAATATGTTAGTATCTTCATTTAATAAAAGGACATTTTAATGCCAAAAAAAAAGTGTGAATGACCTTGAAATTGAATTACTTTTGCTTTATGGAATTCATTATATTGTATTTATTTTTCTTATTCTACCACTTCTAATGAAAACCTCCCATGGCAGGGTATCAGTGGCAGGGTCAAGATTTGGGAAACAGTGCTCTGAACTATCTAAACACATTGTATATTACAGCATGAAAGAGGTGGATAAAAGAGTTACTTTACAGTTTCACTTGCAAAACAGGTGATGTTTGATGGTTGACAAAAACAAGGATTTTCAAATTTTGCTGCACATGAAAGTCATCTGGAGAGTTTTTAAAATTCTTGATACCCAGGTTGTGATCTCAATTATGTCATAAAAATAGATTCTCTAGAGATAGGACCTTGGGATCAGTATTTTTAAAAACTTTCCAGGACATTCCAACATGCAGTCAAGGGTGAGAACCAAAGCTAGCACCTGTCTCCTCAGATCAACAGCATCAGCATCACCTGAGAGTTTGTTAGAACTATAGAATCATAGGTCCCACCCAGATTTACTAAATCAGGATCTGGATTTTAACAGGGTTTTCAGGTGATTCATTAGCATATTAAAATTTTAGACTTCCAATAAAGCAGGAATTGAGGCCACCATACTTTTGAAAGTACTGTCCATTTGTTTCTTAGAACCCTAACAAGCCCCACCTCCACCTCCCTCCAAAATCAAGAGATGACAGCCCATAATCTCACTAGCAGGGAGTGCTTTCTAGTTCAATTGAAGGAAAAAGCATCTTAAATCCTAAGAAATGAATAATTTACTCCCTTCTATTAAGGGCCCCTCATTAGAGTAACCAGCTACCCTGACCTATCAGATGTCCTAAGGCAATGGTTTCCAAACTTGAGTGTGTATCAAAAATAAGTGAAGAACTAGTAAACTACAGAGGCTCATGCATCTAAGGCAGGATAGAGTCTGGGTCTTTTTACTTTTACCAGGTTTCTCAAGTAATTCATATAACCTTCCAAGTTTGAGAACCACTGTCTTAAAGCATAGGCTGTTACGTTAAAAGAATTTTAAATCTTTACTTCTTTCTTCAAGACCTTAATACAGATTTCCTTCCCAATACAGATATACCGATGCTTCATAATATATAGAATCCAGGTTTTTAACTCTATCGTGAGAAGGTTACACAAATGGTGGTAGATAGCCCAATAATTTCTATAATTATAATCAATTATCAATTCCCTATTTCAGAAGAATTGGTTAATTTTGTTATCTGAAATCCTATAAGACTGAGAGGTAGAGGGGTGTTTGACCCCAAAGGACTTCTGTAAACATGCATCACTTCCTAAAGTATGTACAGATAGGATAAAAACTCTGGATTAACAATTGCAGTTGACCTTCTGGAAACTCATGGAAAAAAAATTTTGACTTTTATTGTAGCCTCTCAAATAATTTTAGGAAGCTAGGACCATGGGCTGTTAACCTCTTATGGTTTTCATGAACTTTACAATGTGTTGTTGAGATTTGCTAGATTTAGTGTGTTTCACATGTAAACATTATCTTAACCTCATAGACGTGGAAACCGAGGCCTTTGAAAACCTTTAAATAATTAGAGCAAGGTTAGGAAAGAATGAAGAAAGGTGAGGCTGAAAGAGGGCGATGCTAGGGGACCAATTGGAAAAAGTCGATGCCTTACGCACATGAGTTTTTCAAGAAGATTGAAAAAGGGCAGTTGTGGTTCCCTCCCTTAAACAATCCCAAGTGTTCTAAGAGCAAAGCAGCCCAAATCAAGCATGCATTTGCATGCCCTGTTTATAATGTAGAGTTGGTATCCCTGGAAACTCTATAGTATAATCTCATGAAAGAGTGTCTGGTTTGCTTTATTGAGGTTGCCCAGCATCTTCTAGAATAGAGGTTCTTAACTTGGCTGCACATTAGTATCACTTATGAAGCCGTAAAAAATCCTAATGCCATATTCTGCCTGATGTGTGGGATTTGCATTAATATTTTTAAAGCTCCCTAAGTTATTCTAATATGAAGACAAGGCTGGGAATTATTGTCCTAGAAAATAGAGAGAGAAGAGGTAGGGAGAGAGTGGGATACTCTGCTGCCAGGTAGAACAATGGATCGATATAAAGGAGGAAAGTCTTAGTAGTTGTTGAAATCCCATACCATAAAAAAAGTAAGGGATAACAACATGATGTGTTATACTGGAAAGAATGAGATCTTATACATATATAAAAGAAGTATTTTTTTAGCTCAGTCACTATCAACAGCAGTCCTATGGCAGCAGCAGTAGCTATAATTGGCCCCCCTCCCCCGCACCACCACCACCAACAACACTTGTAACCATCCTTAGAGCTCAGATTTTGGCCTTAATATTGTTTTATACAAAAAAGAAACCAGAAGCCATTAGAAGATAGTCAATTCCATGTCCTTGGGCAGGATAAAATCAGTATAGGTCTGTACCACCCTGTCATTCCCAGGAAGCAAAAATGATTTTTAAAATGTCAGGGGCAGTGTTGAAAGGAAAAAAAAAAAACTTTAAAGGAGTTCCCATGTTCAAGTTGTGATCACTTATAGCAATAAAAATCATTAAATGAAACAAGTTATGCTTGTAAAAAGCCTTGATGCTCATAAGAACAGAATTAACATAAAGAAAATGTACAAAAATATAATTCTAATATCAAAGGATGACTATTACGAAGCACATTTAAATTTACTTTAAAGTAGGAACGTGTTTATATATAACTGTATAGATACAGATAGGTATTTCGGGGGGGGTATCAAGTATATTTCGGTTCATAAAGCATAGATGTGTACCACAAAGAATTAACATAAACCACAAAGAATTAACATAAATTATAAGCCAAATAGTCCTAAAAGTAGTAGAAACTATACCATAGATGGACGACCCCATCAGCATTTGGGGTCTTATATAAACTGAAGTAGAAGAGGAATCCAGCAGTTAACTACTCCCAGTTACCATATACAATTTCCAATTAGAAAGACAATATGGCTATCTATTCCAAAATAACTTAGTTAACTGTTCTGAAGAAGATATCTACATTTTCAGACTCACTTTCCTATCTCTCTGGGAATGAAATTTCTTGATTAACCAATTAATTATAACATAATGCCAATAAAAAGGCATATATTTTGGAATATTTAAATATTTAAATATTTTAGAATATCTAAATATTTTAGAATATTTGGTCAGGTTAATGTATCATGAAAATATTACAATGTGTCATGTACTGCCACAGATTAAAACACACAAAACTTAAAGAATACCTCATCTTTTAATCTCTTTAAAAATCAGAATTTATATGAAAAACAGTAATAAGCATCTAATGATAGAAAAAATAATGGCTTCCAAAAAAATGCCCATGTCCTAATCCCCAGAACCTTACATGGCAAAAGGAATTTTGCAGATGTGATTAAATTAAGGACCTTGAGATGGGGAGATTACCCTGGGGTGGGCTTGATATAATTATAAGGGTCCTTACAAGAGAGAGGCAGGAGGTCAGAAATGAGAGATGTTAGGTCTCCTGCTGGTGTTGGAGATGGAAGAAAGGAACCATGAGCCCAAGGATGTAGGGAGCCTCTGGAGGTTGGAAAGGGCAAGGAATTAGATTCACTTCTGGAGCCTCCAGGAGGAATACAGCCCTGTGGGCTCATTTTAGACCTCTGACTTCCAGAAGAATAAGATAATAAATTTGTGTTGTTTTAAGTCACTAATTTTGTGGTAATTTGTTAAAACAGCAATAGGAAACCATGATACAAAGTGAAATCTATGTGATAAAAATATACTCAGCCTAGTGGTCAGCAGCTTGAGTTTAATTAATCTTGAATTTTGCAATGAGTTCCCAAAACCCAACCAAAATTAAGTGATCAGCAATCCACTTAACTTGTACTCCTAGCCTCCTGAGATGACATTTTTTTTCTTCCAGTCTGGTAAAATTACATAAATAGTATCTTGTAGAATTCCTGACAACCCAACAGTATATAGAAATTTAAATTCCAGGACTACATAAGGATAAGAACAAAATTAAATCTATGATATTAACAGCATTATGACCAGTTTTGTTATTAAATATTAATCAGCTCTGTAATCAAAGTGGTATTTTATGTATATCTTTTCCTTTTTAAAATGTTTAGAGCATTCAGATAAATCTGAAATGCTAGGCTTGTGATTAAGTTAAATGTTTAAAAGTATTTGATTAAGTTGGTGATCAATGTTTAAATGGTTGAGGAGACTTGTTCATTTAATATGTATTTGATTTATTGGTTGAATAAGTAGTATGTGAATGTTTAAAGCAATCATTCTGAAACTTAAACATGCATCAGAAT
>NW_011889363.1:496025-620382 GCF_000151845.1 Pteropus vampyrus | reverse complement strand
CAGCAGCTTGAGTTTAATTAATCTTGAATTTTGCAATGAGTTCCCAAAACCCAACCAAAATTAAGTGATCAGCAATCCACTTAACTTGTACTCCTAGCCTCCTGAGATGACATTTTTTTTCTTCCAGTCTGGTAAAATTACATAAATAGTATCTTGTAGAATTCCTGACAACCCAACAGTATATAGAAATTTAAATTCCAGGACTACATAAGGATAAGAACAAAATTAAATCTATGATATTAACAGCATTATGACCAGTTTTGTTATTAAATATTAATCAGCTCTGTAATCAAAGTGGTATTTTATGTATATCTTTTCCTTTTTAAAATGTTTAGAGCATTCAAATAAATCTGAAATGCTAGGCTTGTGATTAAGTTAAATGTTTAAAAGTATTTGATTAAGTTGGTGATCAATGTTTAAATGGTTGAGGAGACTTGTTCATTTAATATGTATTTGATTTATTGGTTGAATAAGTAGTATGTGAATGTTTAAAGCAATCATTCTGAAACTTAAACATGCATCAGAATCACCAGGAGGGCTTGTTAGAACACAACCAGTCATGTTTCTGTCTTCAGTAGGTCTGGGTTGAGGCCCCAAATAATTTCCATTTCTAACATCAGATTATGCTGCTGGTTTGAAGACCACACTTTGAAAGCCACTGAGGAATGTTTTCAGTTTTATGGTTAAAGGAACGCTAATGCTTGATAAATTCATGATTAATAGATTGGACATTTTTTTTTTTGAAGTACAGAGTAGGGAATAGTCCTATAGACACAAAAAGTCCCTTGGATATTAAAGTGCTGATGGGCAAAAGAGAGCACAATAAAGCTTGATAGAAAATGCCATTTCAGCCACAGTAGGTGAAAGCGATGTGGAATCAGTGATGTGGGAGAGGAGGAGCAGCTCCCAGGTTGTCTTCATATTGGAATTTCTTGGGGAAAACAAAGACATTAAAGACCTTTAAATAAACAAATAGTAAATATTATTTTGTCAATAAGATTGCTTTCTACTTTATGTTTAAAGTTGATATAAATGATAGAGAAATCACCGTCCTTAATTTTCTTCTAGCCTACTAAAGATGTTTAAAACAAATAACACCTTTTCACTGGAAAAAATGACAAATCTGTACTAGACTGGACTTACAGGCACACTAAGAGTATTCTAGGTTTTCTATAGCTCTCCATCAATTTAAAACCCTGGCTTTAAACATTGGAAGAGCTGCATTAATATCTGCTACAAGTGAAAAGTTGACCAGTTAAAAATACTCTCTCTCTGGCTCTGTAATGACTTTTCATTTGGTCTCTTTTAATTCCCATTGGATATAGAGAGTTTCATTTGCCTTCCAGTGGATTCCTGAAACTTTAAAGATATTCCTAAGTATCTGTCCACAATGGTAGCAAAACAGCTTTTGCAAAATCCAAATTACCCAAATTTAAAGTTTCTCACACATATCAGTTTCCTCTGGACTTTTAATAGCCAATAGTAAGATTAAAAAAAAAAGTTAAAAAGTTTATTCAAGTTATTTTTGCCAAAATGTTTAAAATGTGTTCTATTTTTCTCCAATCATCTATTTTACTACTGCTTAGAAAAAGGAGAGTCATGGCATAGGACTTTAAATAGAAAAATGGTTCAGGAAAGTTAACAGTGATTATTTCTAGATGATGGAAGAATTGGTAGTTCTATATGTTTTTTTTACCAAAAGGAGTATTACTGTAATAACTAGAAAAAAATATCATTCAAAAAAACATACTCCCAAACATGACTTTGATAGTAATTGAAAATTAAATAGGGCTTCTTAGAGCAATAGCTAATTCTTGGCCTTGGTAAAGAAATGTACAAGATGAGCCTGGAATATCTTACCATATCAGAAAACAAGGGAACTATAAAAGACTAAATAGAGTTATATAAAAACAATATAGTAGCCAACTTGAAGACAGATCACATTAGCTAAATATGGGATCATTTGAGCACCTATAAGAATAATAACCACAATGAATTGAAACATTCAAATATATTTAAATGCATGAATTTATAAAGATAGTAAAAAATAAAACAACATTGAGAAAAGTCATAGCAAGGCCAATTTCAATTCAATTTAAAAGTGAATTCTCAATTTGTATAAACTCTCATCAGAACAGACTGTATAAAAATGGAGCAAGATAGCTCAATATGGCCCTCATACTGGAAATTTTCATGCAGGCTCAAAGACAATTTTGAAGGAATGAAGGAGTCATGTAAAGGATTGTCAATTTAAATAACCAATGAAGACCTTTCCAACCTCTAGTTTATATTATTTGTTGATATTTTTTCCTTTAGTATGAGATCGAAACTTTTTTAGGAATTAACTAAACCACCCAGAAGGCCAAAACAAAACAAAAAACACCATAAGCAAAGTTCCTTATGGCCCCAGGAAGGCCTGCTACAATCTCTGTAGTTGCGTGAACAGATACTAAAAATAAACAAACAAATAAACACCAATAATATGCTGTATGCTGGTCCAGATCTTAAGTGCAAACGTAGATACTGATGAGATGAATAATCACACAGCAATCCTAATGCTCTTAGAAGGAGTTGAGTTGTTGTTAAATTATTGGAACATAGTGAAAGTGTTGCAAAAGCCACAGGCAAACAGAAGTTGTATATTCACAGAGTCCTGCCATGTATTCTTCCCCATCCTGCCTTGGATTAGACTGTGTGTCTCTAAATTTCAGTTTGTTATCAATGACATCTCCCTTCAGTAGAATAGCTGACTGGCAAATGGTGGGAGGAATTTTTGACTGCATAATGACACCATTGAGACCACTGCAATCATTAAAAAGTGGACGTTTTCTATTTTTATTTTTTATCAAAGCAGGCCAAGGTACTAGAGGAGACATAGACTGGCGAAGTAATAAACTTGACCAACTCTCTTTATAAGAGGGAGAATATTCCAGCACTCTGTTATCTCTATCCAGGTTATAATTTTAATTATATCAATATAAGAATAATGAGAAAATGAGATAATACTTTCAGCAAACAAGATAATACCTTCAGCAGGGTCATGCTCACCCTGGAAGCTCTAGGGAAGAATCCTTCCTTGCCTTTTCCTAGCTTCTGGTGGCTTCCAGTAAATCTTGGCATTCCTAGGCTTATAGATGTATTACTCCAAACTGCCTCCATCTTCACCTGTGTTTCTTTCTGTATATCTCTACGTATGCTCTCATCTTCTTATTAGGATGCCAGTCATTGGATTTAGGCCCCACCCTACTCCAGTATGACTTCATCTTAACTAACTATATCTGCAAAGATCCTACTTCCAAACAAGGTCGGTCACATTCTGAGTTTCCAGGTGGACATGAACTTGGGGGACACCATTCAACCAACTACAAACCGCATATTCACACACGCTGCAACAACATGGAAGGGTTTCAAGTTGTCATTCTGATCACTAAATAATGTAAGATATAGAGGGATTTGTGGACGAGACACAGTCCTCAAGAAGAAGAGTGAACCACTGTCATATTGAAAGGAATGTTTTAGAAAGCTATAATATGGGGCTCTCCTTGCAAGATGATGTGGAAGGTAGAGGCAGTGCATGCCTCCTCTTACGACCACACCAAAATTATAACAAAACTACAGGGCAACCAGCACAGGGAGTCACCTGAGGTATGGCTGAACAGGAGCCCTACAACTAGGAACAAAAATAACAGGTCACCTCAAAACAATAGGAGGAGCAAAGATGAAGGGATCCACAACCATGAAGGGATCAAGAATCTGGAGGGCTATATTGGCTGCAGAGACTCTCCCCCATCTAAGGAGTGAGGGGTCCTGGCTGCACACTGGGCTCTCCAGCCCAGGGGACCAGTGCCAGGAAGAGAAGTCCCCATGACCTCTAGCTGTGAAAACCAAAAGAGTTTGCGGCTGAGGGAGACTGAGGGCTGCAGGAAGCGGAGACCTCCCTCTTAAAGGGCCCATGTCCGGCCTTACTCACTGACAGACTTGCTTGCTCTGAGATCTAGCACTGGGGCAGCTGCTCCAGGGGCACCAGGGACATATGGGGAGGTGCTGAGTAGTCGGGCTTCAGGACGAGGGCTGGAGGGACAGCTTTCTCCCAGACAGAGGTGCAGACAGAAGCCGTTCTTCCTTTGTTAAGCCCTGCCTGCTCCCAGCCTGCAGACACAGGTGCCACTGTTTGCTGTGTCAGAGTTGCCATCAACCCAGATGACAGAGGTTATTCTGCCCAGGAGATTCCCTGAGACTCTACTTCTTCCACCTTGTGGGCCCATCCAAGCTGCTTCCAGTGATTTATTCCATACAAATGGGTACTCTTTGCTCCTGCTGCAAACTTTCATAAAATCTCTCAAAGGCTCACAAAACCCAAAAAAAGCAGCATCTGGCCTCAACGTGCTTTATACCTCTTGCTGAGCAGCCCCAAGCCCCACACTAGTTGAAGCTGGCCTCAGTTTCTGACGTGGCCCCTTGTGGTACCTATAAGCCCAGCATGGGTGGTGGCCACATGTGGATTGCTTGGTGACTCTTAATGGGTGGCTCCGGAGGTGCACAGGCTGTGGCTGAATTTGGCCTGCAGCTGGACCTGTCCCAGGACTATGCCACTGAGCCCCACAAGACACCTACTACATAAAGCCACTCTACTAAGACCGAGAGACTTAGAAGCCCTATTGAATATATAGAAACAGACACGGGGAGGCGGCCAAAATGAGGAGACAAAGAAGCATGTCTCACATGCAAGAACAGAACAAAGCTCCAGAAAAAGAACTCAACAAAATGGAGACAAGCAATCTCCCAGATGCAGGGTTCAAAACACTGGTTATAAGGATGCCCCATGAACTTAGGGGAAGAGTAGATGAACTCAGTAAGAACTTTAACAAAGAGGTAGGAAACAAAATGGAGCTGGAAAACAATAAGAAGCCAGTTAGAAATGAAGAATACAGTATCTGAGATAAAGAGTACATTAGAGGGAATCAACGGAATGGATGAAACAGAGGATCAAATCAGCAACATAGAGCAGGGGGTAGCAGAGGACACCTAATCAGAACAGCAACAAGAAAAAGTAATCCAAAAAATGAAGATAGTATAATAAGCCTCTGGGACATAAAGCATACCAACATTTGCATCATAAGAGTACCAGAAGGAGAAGAGAGAGAGCAAGGAATTGAAAACCTATTTGAAGAAATAATTATGGAACACTTCCCTCACCTGGTGAAGGAAATAGACATATAACCCCAAGAAGTTCAGTGAGTTGCAAACAAGATGAACCCAAAGAGGCCTATACCAAGACACATCATAATCAAAATGCCAAAGGTTAAATTCAAAGAGAATCTTAAAAGCAGCAAGGGAAAAGCAATTTGTTACCTACAAGGGAGCACCCATAAGACTGGCAGCTGATTTCTCAACAGAAACTTTGCAGGCCAGAAGAGCTTGGCATAAAATATTCAAAGTGATGAAAACCCAGGACCTACAACCAAGATTACTCTACCCAACAAAACTATCATTTAGAATCGAAGGACAGATAATGAGCTACCCAGACAAGAAAAAGGTCAAGGAGTTCATCACCACCAAGCCAGTATTATAGGAAATGTTGGAGAGATTCCATTAAGAAGAAGAAAAAATATGTATCAAAAATATAAATAAAGAATGGCAATAACTACATATCTCTCAACAAGTACTTCAAATGAAAAAGAATCAAATGCTCCAATCAAAAAATAGGGTGGCTGAATGGATAAGGAAACAAGACCCTTACATATGCTGCCTACAAGAGACTCACATCAAATTAAAAGACACACACAGACTAAAAGTAATGGGATGGATAAAGATATTTCATGATGGACCTAGAGGGTATTGTGCTGAGAGGAATAGGTCAGAGAGAGGAAGACAAATGCCATATGATTGCACATATATGTGGAATCTAAGGAGCAAAACAAAACAAAACAGAAACAAAAATAAACTCATAGATGCAGAGAACATTTTGAGGGTTACCAGATGAGAAGGGGGTTGGGGATCAGTGAAAAAGGGCAAAGGGATTAAGAAGCACAAATTGGTGATTATAAAATAGTCATAAAGATAGAAAGTATAGCATAAGGAATATAGCAAATAATATTGTAATAACTATATATGGTGTCAGGGGGCACTAGATTCATTGGGGTGATCACTTTGTGAGTTATATAGATGCCTAATCACTATGTTGTACACTTGAAACTAATATAATATTGTATGCCAACTAAACAAACAAAAAAAGCTGTAATACTGTTATTAAAGTATTTATAGAAATGGTATTAAGACTCAAAAAGGTAATGTTTCTTAGCTCTCTTAACAAAATGTTTTAAAATATTGGCATCTAATGGGTGATATGTACCTAATTAGGTACTAATAAATTGGTATCTAACAGGAAATATTATATCCAGGAATCTTTACAGAGGTCACCAAGAAACTAGCAGTCATGGCAGTTGTATGTCCTTGAGTAAATGGTAACAAAAGCCAGTTCCTCCCAGCATGAAATATGATATATTTATAGTTTATATGCAGTTTGCCATGGTATAAATAGCAGGAGCTTTAAAGCAGAGTCAGGCTTCAGTTCAATTCACAGCTCATATCGCACTGACCCTATGGTTTGCACCACTTGCTTCTGAGTCTTAGGTTCCTCAGCTATAAAATGGAGATACGAATACTTATCTCAGTGAGTTATATGAGACTAAATGAGATTATGCTTGTGAAGGACAGGCACAGAGAAGAAATTCAAGTAATATTGGTTGAATCAAATTATGGCCTAACTCAATCAGGACAAACTCTTACTCAATTCTAGACATCTCTGAGATGTCCTAGTCAGCTTACACTGACCCACCTCTAAAATTTCTATAGCATATTTTGAGGAGATCATTCAGAATGCTATTATGCCCTACCTATTTATCTCTAAAGTTCTCAAAGCTAGGAACTAACATCCAAATCAAAATAATCTGGCCATTATAAAAGCCTTTGAGAATCAATTGCGTATGGCAATTTCATTCAATATTCCTGGGCTTCTACCAACACCAACCACTTGAGAGGCGCCTGAGAGCCAAAGAATGCCAAGGATTGCCAAGAGCCACCAGAAGCTAATAGAAGGATTCTTCTCTAAAGCCTCCAGAGTGAGCATGACTCCACTAACACCTTGATTTCAGACTTTTAGCCTCCAGAACCATGAGAGAAAACAATTCTGTTGTTTAAGTCACCAAGTTTGTGGTAATTTGTATGGCAGCCCTAGGAAATTAATACAGTGGTTTACGCTGACAAAGCACACTTTAGTAATCACCACCATAAGTAAATTACATCTATAAGGAAAGTCATTAGAGTAGAACAATGTTACATTATTTGGTTTTATATGGAGCTTTTCATATACATGGTTCCTAAAGCCACATTATGAAGTACTGTATTAAAGTGAAAATGACTGTGAAGCCATTATGCACCTTTCAGTAGTGGACTCAGAGCATTAGGCATGAACAGCTGTCAGTATGGAAGAAACAGAAAGCCTTAAAACTGGAGTGATAATGTCTCTCTGCTGTTTCTAAGTTCCGTCTGCTTTTAAACTTCCAAAAAAGCAGTGATCTGAGACATACTAAGGTTTCACTTTTGGTGTCACATCTAAAAGAACAAGCCCAGATCAAGGAGAAAAATAGAATATCCAACTCTTAACTCCAGCAGAGCACCAGAGAATAAACAACATCTGAAAATACCCTCAAATCTGAAACAAATTTAACTGAATATATATGCATATGTTTTGTGTTCTCTGATATGTTAGGGGGTAGAAAAGGGTTGCTAAGAAAGATTTTTCGAAAAATAAAAGTGAACAATGGTTGATTCTATCCAGTAGGAGTCTGGCCCTACAGGAACCCACACAGAACTAAGGAAACAATTCAAATCTTAAGGCTGCCCTCCCATGGGTGTAGGATTCACTCCCTTACCAGTTAGAGTATATCTAGGTAAAGGACAGTTAGCAAAATCCAGAAGAAAGATGAGGGCCTAGTTGTGCAAAAAATAGTTAACATAACAGTCCTGAGATGGCTGTCTTTGAAAGGTCTGCTTAGATGGTTGGCCCTTTGCTGGTGTCTGGGAATTTAGACTTGGGGAGGGTTTCACCATTCCTAGAAATAATAAGGATGGCTCACTGTCTAAACCGTTTGTATAAACACTACAGATTGGCTCAACACCTGCTTTCCTTTTGGGAATCTAGAATCCGGGTTCATGCTAGGCAGAAGGTGCTTATGTGATCAGCCCTCAATAAAAATTTCAGATATTGAGTAGACTCCCTCAATAAACAACATTTCATGCCTGTTGTCACAACTCGTTGCTGGAAGAATTAAGTACATCCTGTGTGTCTACACTGGGAGAAGATGCTTGGAAGCTCGTGCCTGTTCTCCCCTGGACTTTGCCCCATTTGCCTTTTCCTTTTGCTGATTTTGCTTTTTATCCCTTTTCTGTAATGAATCTTATCCATGAGTATGATCATATGCTGAGTCTTGTGAGTTCTAATGCATCATCGAACCTGGAGGTGGTCTTGGGGACCCCTAACACACCAGCTTTTCCACGATATCAGTCCACAGCTCTAAGTGTCCCTCTTCTCTTCTCACTAATATCCTCAGATTACATAATACCCAACTCAGACTTAGCTAAGGAGAATTTGTCCACAATATTTTGAAGAGTGAACAGGTTTCGTTATTGTAATCAAGAAAGAAAAGAGCAACACATTCTATTTTGAATGTGTATTTATGTGTTTTACTCCTTGATCTGATTTTATTTTTCCTTTTTTTGGTGACTGAGACAGGACCAACTTGTAACAGTATTTTTTAATTGCAGATTTAAAATATGTTTATTTGCAGACTTTAAAATATTGCTGACTGTCTATCTGTTTTTGAATACATCAAACTTATTCTTGCCTTATCTTTTTGTACCAGCAGTTCTTTCTATCTGTGATGCTTTTCCCACAGCTCTGCATACCTGGCTCCACCTTTTCAATGAGTACTCAACTGTCACCTCCTCAAAAAGGCCTTCCCTACCCACTCAATCTAAAGTAGCCCCCACCCCACCCACAGACCACCCTACTTTAGCTTCATCATAGCACTTATTTCAACCTGCTAGTTCATTCATGCTTTATTTATTTTTTGGTGAAAGCCTCCTCCCTGTAAAATATAATTTTCACTCCAAAAAAGGATTTTGTTTGACTTGATCAGCATTTTAGTCTCAGTGTTTAAATAATGCCTGGAAGAAAAACTAGGCATTCAATAAATATTTTTGAATAAATGAACAATTAAATCATTTGGCTAAATAAGAGAGACACTTTAAAAATTTCACTTAACAGCTTTCAGGAGACTCGCCCAATTTTGCTTTTTTTTTCCCCCTGTTGCCACATTCATTGTATTTTCCCTCAGGTTCTTCTTTCATCAGTGAGCAGTCACTTATTTTATTCTACCGGGCCCCCAAGGCAGCCAGACAGGCAGATAGAGAAGCAATGCCATCAATCAGTGTCAGGTGTGCACTATTCTCTTTATTTGTGAGGGCCAGCACTGTCATTTAAACATCATCCAATATCTTTGCATCTTGCAAAGTTTAACTTCTACAAAAAGCAAGGAGGCAATTACTATGGATTGTACAGTGTGCATTAGCAGGGTAGATGTCATTAAGATTCACTTCCTTGCTTCCCCTATTCAATTGCTTCTGTGAAAGGCAGTGGATTTCTCTTGTCTTCTTCAATTTAAATTTATTGAATTTTTGAATCTCAGCCATATCTTGTTTGTCAGATATTTTGGAAGATTAGGCAGTAATGGGGTACACAAAAGAAAGTCAGATTTCCACAGTAGCTACTCTATCCCCATCTCCCATTCCAGCCTCTTCTGATAATGCACTATCCTTATTCTCCTTGTATCCTGATGATTTCCTCACGCCCCGCCCTAACTGCACCTGTCCTCAAGGTTCAGCCTTCCACAATTCTCCCACAATGAAACTTTGGAGCTCATTTTCTACCACTGAGCTTAGACTTCTATTTATCCAGCATTCGACTTTTCCCAAGGTCTTTATCTTCAATGGCCTGTAGCCATTTGTACTTAGAGGTTCAGCCTTTAATGCAATATGTACAATACCTAATCTATCACTTTCTCCCCAAAGCAGAAACTCTTTTCATTTTCTTTCTTCTGCTAATATATACATATATATTTTAATAAAAACTAATCTGAAATCATTTATCTCCACTATCAGTGTACCCTTCATAATCAGTTATCATGAAACCATATAAATATCTCATTAGCTGTCCCTTCTTTACCATTCCCTTCACTAATGCACTAGCATAGATTGACAGCACAACGGCCCAGGATTACAGCACAACCTCCCAATTCAGGGTCTCTCAAAGTGGGATCCAGTCACCCTTGCAGTGGAATCATTTGACAAGCTCGTTAAAATATAGATGCCCAGACACCATTTGAGCCCTAACCTTTAAAATTAGAATTAGAAATTATCTGTCTACCTCCTATGTCTATCCTGGTCCAAATTACTCTACTTCTGTCTACACATGGTTTACGTTGGGATATAGCTCTGTTTAAGGACTATCACTTTGTATCTGATACATTTGGAGGCATTTGAGAGTATAAAGTGAAACTTAAGAATCAGAACTCTCACATTTTGGAAAAGGAAACTAAGATCCAGAGAAATTTTCACCTGTGGAGGTCACAGAATAGGTAAGTAGCAAAGTTTGGACTAGATCTCAAGTCTTGTGATTTCCAAGCCATGCAGAAAAAAAATTCACATAGCAGGCCTGACTGCTATCTTTTGAAAGCCCTGTTTGTAAGATGCCCTGGATGGCATCTGGGAAGTTCTATTTGGGCAAGATTTCCATCATTTCTAGAACTGATAAGAGTTGCTCACTGTGCCTAAAATGTTTTTACAAACAATATGGTTTAAATTAAAGCCTGCTTTTCTTCTGAGAGTCTGGGATTTGGGTACATGTCAAACAAAGGATGCTATGTGACCATCTCCAGGATTTGGGCACATGTCAAACAGATGCTATGTGACTATTCCCTAGTAAAAACCCTGGGCACTGAGTCTCTAAGGAGCGTCCCCGGTTGGCAACATTTCGTACGTTTTTTGACAACTCATTACTAACAGAATTAAGCTTGTCCTGAGTGATTCCACTGGGAGAGGACTCTTGGAAGCTTGCACCTGGTTTTCCTTGAACTTTGCTACATGTGCTTTTCCCTTTGTTGTGTTGTTGTGCTTAGTATACTTTCTCACTGTAATAAATCATAGCCATGATTATGACTATATGCTGAGTCCTGTGAATCTTCCTGGGGACTCATCAAACATGAGGGTGGTCTTGGGGACCTCATGACACAGAAGCCAATGATTTTCATAACTTATTTCACTGCCCCTCTCATGGGATGTATAGAAAAAGCAGTAGGGGTAGTCAAAAATATATAGCCTTAAAAAAAACAGCATGATTTAAATTCTGACTTAGCTGCTAAGCTCTATTACTTCTCTGAGTCATAGTTTCATCATCTATAAAATTGGTATAATAATACTTACTTTGTAAGGTTTTTACAAAGATTTAGAGATAATAGCACAAGAGATCTATAGCATATACCCTTTAAGAAGGAGCTATTATTTTCATTCACAGTCTTTTGGATAAGACAGAATGATCAGAAGAAATTCTATGATTCAAATTTTATGTATCCTTATATCCATGTAGCAATGGAATTAATTATACATATGGACTAAAAGGTCCCAATCATGTTGGAACTTGTGAGACTGTTTTTCTCAGGATCTGTACAGAACTCCTCTAAGGCCCTACAGCGGGAATTGTTATGTGAAGAGCAAGCACAGAGAACAACACGTTTATACTCATTCTCAGCTTTCAACCCATACTTGGCTATTTGTCTCTTGCTTTTCAGGTCCTGCCCACTCCATTGATTTATGGACACTGACCTCTTTCTGACTGCCAATCTGCACTTCTTAACTCTTTATTGGGTGCTCAGCTGTTCCTCCCACTGTACCCTTTTCCAACCACTAGTTCATACATGACTCATTCACTATCATTCACTTAGTCCCATATGGAAGATACCCTCTGAAACTCTCTCCTGGCTGTGTTCCTTTCTTCATCCCTTAACTAGTTTGTAATAGTTGCTCTTCAATGAAATATATTTCATTTTTGTGAAAAGAGAATTATTAGGGAAATATAATGGCAGTCAGTGGCATCATATTTGAAAGAAAAACTCATTTATGTTTATTTATTCTTTTCATCTTTTGCATCCATAAGATGAACACAGTACTTCTTATTAATATTAACATTGTCATCTGAAATAATGTAACAAAAGGTTTTAAAGGTGAGTTATTTCAAATCTCTCCAGCAACTCAAATGAGGTGGCTTCTTTAGTATATACTAGGGTAGCTGCCATAAAAAAACAGGAAGTGTCGGCAAGGAGTTACTTTATGGCACATCGTTTTCAGAAGAAAAATCAATAGTCCTCCATATTAAGGGTAAAATGTTCAAACAAAGGCATTTGCTCTGTATTTCTCGACCAGATATGGTATAATGGAGAGTATTGAATGGGGAGTCAGGAAGCCTGTTTTAATCTTTAAGTATAGTGTAGTGGTTAAGAGCCTTTTCCCACCTCTATTTTCACCTACGTGCGGATGAGCTACTAGTACTTGCCAATAGAATGTGAGTGGAAGTGATTATGTCATTGCCCTGTTAAGGTGGCTTTGAAGCAAGTACCCCACCTCCATGCTCTCTTTCCCTAACTCCTGGTTGGATGTTGACACCCATGGTGACCTTAGAGGCCACATGCTGAAGATTGTAGAGCTACTCTCTTCCAGAGTCTCTCAATGGCCACATAAATAATCAGTCCATCCCTCTTACCAATCAGGAACATCTACACTATGTTAAGCCACTGACATTTTGAGATTTTGTAACAAGTATATCTCTAATTAACTTGTTTCTCCTCTTTATGCCAATATGTTTGGGTTGTTATAAAGATTGAATGAGTTAGAACAAAGCTGACACATAATAAATGTTCAATAAATGTTAGCTATTAATATTATTACCTGCCCCAGTACTAACTGGTTATGAGTCATTGAACATGTTAATTTCTCTGGACCTTTATTTCTTCAATTGTAAAATGTAACAGTCATGCTTGATGATTTCTAAGTTACCTGAAATTTGAAATTTTGTAATCAGAAATCTCTTCAAATGGCTAAGAAAAAATTATCTTAACCCATGGAAGGTGACCAGAAGATGAAGGCGAGTAAAGAGGGAAACAAGGAAAACAGACCAGTACAAAGGACACTGAGAGGGAAAAACATGATTAAAAGAGAAGCATATTTTCTTTTCGAAATGTATCCATCAATTCTGAAATAAGCTTTGAAGAGAAGAAAATTTACAAACCGGGCTGTGTCCATGAGACTTTCATTTACACCCAAATGAATATCTTGTGTGGTAAGAAAACAAGGGTGTCCTCCCAGAAGTGCAAAGCCTACAATAAAAGAAAAACAAAAGTATTTTGAAAAAGAACTAAAATAAGAAACATAATTATGAGGAACTGGCACCATCTCAATCGAAAAGTCAAAACTTTTAAAGCTCTCCAACCTCTCTGATAGTGAATTCTCAGGCAAAGCAACGTGAGGATCCGAGGAAATTTTCCGTACACTCAACTCTCCACCCTCTCATTCAGAACTTGGCAATAATGGGGCACTGTTTTCTTTTGGATATTATGCCTGGTTTTGATGCTTTAAAATATATAATGTTTAATGATGTCTATCCAGGAAAACGGAGAAATAAACTAGTATGGGATATCATGGATTCCAATGGACTACTACTTAGTAATAAAAAGGAATGAACTATGTATACATTCAACATGGATGAATCTCACAAACATACTGAATGAAACTAGACATAAACACTAGATAATGCATAATTTAATTTATATGAAGTTACGGAATAGGCGAAACTAACAGAGAGTGGCAGAGATTAAAACATAGTTGCTCTGGAGAGAAAAAAACTGGCATAAATGATAGAGGCTCTGTTCATCTTTCTGGTGACCAAATCAAAGTTATGACAGAAACAAGGAGCAAGTAGCAAGGAAAATACTGCCTGGGATCTAGATGAACAAGCCACACAACTGAAGAGGAATTTTCCACTCAAATGGCTAACCTTGTAATCAGCTCTTTGTTCTGCTTCTGTAGCCATGACGCCATTAAACGATAATAGAGTTCGCTCCGCCAGAAGACTCCCTGAAACCCTACCTCCGCCAACTCACAGCTCCACCCAAGCCACATCCAAGCATATCCTCAGCGAGTCCTTGCTGAGCAGCGCCTAGAGTCACACTGGAGGCAGCTGGCCTCGGTTTCTGGTGTGACCTTTTGAGGAAAACATAAGCACAGCATCTGTGGATTGCTCGCTGAATCTTACTTAACAAGTGGCCCTGGAGGGGTAGAGGCTGAGGCTGGGGCTAAACTTGGCCTGCAGTTGAACCTCTCTCAGGACTGTGCCACTGGACACCTACTTCACAAATCCACACTAATAAGACCGGGAGACTTAGGAGCTTTGCTTAGCACATAGAAACAGACACGGAAAGGTAGCCAAAATGAAAAGAAAAAGAAGGAGAAACCATATGAGAGAATAAAACAGAGATCCAGAAATAATGGAGTCAAGTAATCTAACAGATGCAGAGTTCAAAACACTGGTTATAAACATGCTCAATGAACTCTCGGGAAATGTAGATAAATTCAATGAGAACTTCAACAAAGATGAAAGACAAAAATGGAAATTATAAAAGGGAACCAGTCAGAAATGAAGAACACATTATCTGGGATGAGAAATATATTACATGGAATAAACAAAGTGAATAAAGGAAAGGATCAAATGCCCTATCTAGAGGACAGGAAAGCCAAGGACACTTAATCAGAATGGCAAGAAATAAGATGCCAAGACTATAAAAATAATTTAAGGAGCATATGCGATACTATTAAAGATCCAAATATCCGTCTGATTGGTGTAACTGAAGAAAATCAAGATGTTGAAGAGCTGTTTGAAGAAATAATAATGGAAAACTTTCCTAACCTGGTGAAGGAAATGGACATAAAACCCCAGAAAGCTCAGAGAATTCTAAACACCAGGGATCCAAAGAGGCCCACACGAAGACACATCATAATTAAAATGTTGAAGATTAAATACAAAGAAAGAATATTAAAAGCAGCAAGAGAAAAACAGATAGTTACCTATAAGAGAACACCCATAAGACTGGCAGCTGATTTCTCAAAAGAGACTATGCAGGACAGAAGAGCTTGACAAAAAATATTCGATGTGATGAAGACCCAGGATCTACAATCAAGAATACTTTATCCAGCAGAGCTATCATTTATAGTTGAAGAATAGGTAAAGAGCTTCCCTGACAAAAATAAGCTAAAGGAATTTATCACCACTAAGCCAGTATTACAGGAAATGTTGGAGGGACTTCTTTAAGAAGAAAAAAACATGTATCAAAAGTAGGAATAAAGAATGATAACAACTACATTCCTATCAATAAGTACCTTAAATGGAAAAGAATTAAATGCTCCAACCAAAATACAGAGTGGCTGAAAGGATAAGAAAACAAGACCCCTACGTATGCTGCCTACAAAAGATTCACTTCAGATTAAAAGACACACACAGACTAAAAGAAAGAGGATGAAAAAAGATATTGCTTTGATGGACCTAGAAGATATTTCAGTCAGACCGAAAGATAAACACTGTATGATTTCATTTATATGCAGAATCTAAGGAATAAAAAGAATAAACTAATCAAAAACAGACTCGCAAATATAGTAGACAATTTGGTGATGGACAGAGGGAAGGGGGTTTGGGAGGCTGGGGGAATGTGGTGAAGGGTTAAAGAAGTACAAATTAGTAGCTGATGGATGGTCACGGGGATGAAGAACATGGCATAGAGAATGCAGTTAGCATTAATACGTTGGCTAGATGGAAGGTCAGGGGAGGGAGGAAGCAACTGGGGGGATAGTTTTATGAACTATATAGATGTCTAACCAATGTATTGTATGCTTGGAAATAATTAAAATAAATAAATTTAAAAATATATATATATATAGTTGCTCTGGAGAGGGTGATTGGCTGGGAAGGAGCATTGGTGAACTTCCTTGGGATAATGGTGTGTTTTATACCTTGATAGTTTGTAGGTTACATGGGTATATGTATTCTTCAACACTGGTTGAACTGAACACTTAAGGTCTGTGTATTTTACTATATATAAATTATACCTTAATTTTTTTTTAAATAAGCATTGAAATGGCAGTTTCAAGTCACTAAAAGTCAGCAAAGTCAAAGGGTCGTTCTACTATTTGATTTGTCTTTCAACCAAGACATAGCTAGGCACTACTTACATATTACCCTTACCACTTTCCAACCCTCCAGGGAATGTGAAATTATTGCAGACATATGAGCAGATGAGGATGGCTCCTACCTCATCCTCACAGCATATTCCATAGACCTGAAGAGGATGACACAGAGAGGGATCTGCCCCAAGCCACAGCTAAAATCTATGGGTGTGTGGAGATCCTTTTTATCACACACCCAAGGGCAAAATTATGGAAAATGGTGACACCCAATCAGACCTTCACTATTTCATTTGAGGCAGGTTCAATAGGCAGAACTTTGATACACAATGTAAAGGCAAATAAGTATAATTGCAAGACAGAGACTTGTTCGAGGAATTTTGCAAACATTACTATTTTCCTCCTTGTAATATACCTAATTTATCTATTGGGAAATATACAACAGTCACAATTTTCTAATCCCATCTGTTTCCTATGAGAAAGAAGAAAATCATTAATTACATAGCAAATTGGAGGATGAGGACTTTTAGACCCATGAAGGGGAATTTCACCCAAAGTCTCATGAAACACTGCACTTCAGCCTTAACATAATTTGAATAATGCAGTTTGAATATGGATGGGTATTAAATGAGACTAAGGAATCCTTTTTGTTAGGTGTGATAATGATATTATAGTTATATAGGATATATTGTTATAAATCTTTATTTAAAATATGCACACTGACGTATTTTGGGATAAAATGTCATTATAGCTTTAATTTACTATAAAATACTTCAGCAACAAAAATGAATAGATAAATCAAAAAAGACAACATATTAACAGTTGTTAGACTGATGTAAGGGGTATTGGTATATTCATTATGCTAATCTTTCTACTTTCTGATTGATAAGTTTCTTAATTAAAAGTAAAACTCAGAAAATCTACAACAAAATAGTCCTCATTTCTGTTACTACATAAAATGAAATAATTATAATCTACTATTTTATGCTTAAGAGTGTTCTCTTAAATATGCCCAGACCAAATGGTTTTCAGCTAGAGGCCACTGTGTTTTGGCTCTAGCACTAACTAGTCACAGAGCACTAACATGTGTTGGCACTTTATAAACATTCTTCTATTGAATCTTGCACTCTGACAAAGAGCACAGTAGATGTTATTATAAGAATTTTGTAAACATGGGTTCTAAGAGTCAAAGAGTCTAAAAACTTATTCAAGATTGTTTTTAAGAACCCAGAGCCCTAGGGCATTCCACAGGGGAGACAACCCCTGAGCCGACTTACAGTGGGATCTACAGAGGCAGGACAACATAGTGGAACTGGTCTCAATCTTCTTCACCTGAAAAATCAGGCAGTTTGCCTAGAGCCTTAAGACCTCTTGCAGATCTGATGTGCCATGTTCCATATAGGATCAGAGAAAGTGAAACACAGTAACAGTCCTACTTACTAAGGGTCCTATAATAAAGAATCTGACTCCATTTATGATGTTTGACTGCTACCAGCTTTCAAGTCTTGGTAGCCGTCAAACATCACTCTCCCCTCTCCTTCTGCCCTATATCTGGTCAAGCTGATATGAAAGTGCAGATGATCCCTCCTTTGACACTAGCAGGAAGTTCAAACTATGCAAGTCCTGGCCTATGTATGGGAATCCTCACCCCGGCCCCACTCCCTAACCACAATAAAAGTCCAGACCAGTATCATTTCCCTGATCTCTAATGCCACTTCTGGACCAGCTTAGGGGCCAGCCCTACTCTCCCCAGAAAGCCACATTATGTGAGGTGCATGTGTGATGCTCTTGGTGCATGTGTGATGCTCTCATTGTCAACAATCAAACCACATTTTGGTGGAGGCAATCTTGTCTCTGCGGAGTGACCACAACAGGTCCTGAAATTTATTCATTCGTCCTGAAATTATGTGTCTGGTACTGTTCTAGGCACTTGGGAAAGCATTGTAACAACATGGTACAAGTCTCTGCCTACATGGAACTTATATTCTAGTGGGGAGAGACAGATAATAAATTGAACGAGTAAATTAAAATAGTCTGTCCTTCTCTGTGATTTCACTTTCTGAAGTTTCAGTTACCTGTGATCCACCACAGTCCAAAAATATTAAATGGAAAATTCCAGATATAAAAAATTCATAAGTTTTAAATTGTGCACTGCTCCGAGTAGCGTGATGAAATCTTGTACTGTCCTGCTCCATCCTGCCTGAGATGTGAATTATCCCTTTATCTGGTGTCTCCACGTTGTATGCACTCCCTACCCATTTCTCACTGAGTAGCCATCTCAGTTATCAGATTAACTGTCATGGTATCACAGTCTTGTGTTCAAGTAACCCTCATTTTACTTCATGAGGCCACATTCATATAACTTTTATTATAGTATACTGTTATAATTGTTCTATTTTTATCTCTTTTAATTATTTATAATTGTTTTATTTTATCTATTTTATTTTAGTTGTTGTTAATCTCTTCTGTGCCTAATTTAACAGTTAAACTTTATCATAGGTATGTATGTTTAAGAAAAAACAGGAGATAGAGGGTTCTGTACTATTTGCAGTTTCAGGCACCCACTAGGGGTCTTGGAATGTAACTCCCATGGATAAGGGGGTACTACTGTAAATACTTTGCATGTTAAATGTTGATAAGTACTTTATAAAAAATAGAGCACAAAGAGGGGACAGAGAATGTAAAGAATAGGAGTTGTAATTTTAATGTAGTCAAGGAAGACACACTGAAACATACCAGACAGTGGAAAGAGCCTGTCCTGAAGTTCTGAGGAAGGGTCATGACTGGTAGGTTCAAGGGACATCAGGAAGCTTGGTGCATAAGGTACAGAGTGTATGAGGAGGATAGTAAAAGGTGAGGTTACAGAAGGAAAGTAGGGAGGAAGCAACAACTTTGACTTTTGTCTGAGGAAAATGGAAAGCCATTGGAAGGTTGGAGCAGAAGAATGATATGATTGGACTTAGATTTTAATAGAATATCTATAGTGGGACATAGGCCAAAAATCTGAATGAGAGTTGGTAGCTTGGACCAGAGTATTGGCAGCTGAAGTAATGAGAAAGTGATGGGATCCTTGATATATTTTGAAAGTAGAGCCAACACTAAGCTAATGACCTTGCTTCCTACCTCACTGGAAAAAAATGGTGACAATAAGAGAACATCCAGATTCTACCACTCTATTTCCCCATCTGCCAGCATCTGTACCTATATATTCTGCTCTCTTTCCTGTTAAGCATAGATGAACTTCCTATGCCCCATGCATGCACTAGAAGCCATACTCCCTTGCTTACTCAAAGATGTTGCTCTAGCAATTCTTCCCTTTCTTCCTTACATTACCTACATCTTGAATAGGCTATTCTCATTTTTTACTCATTAATAAAAAAATACAAACTTTTTTTGTCTTATTTCCCCCACCAGGTATCCCTTCAATTTTTTGCTCTTTGCAGAAACACTCTTTGTTTTTTCTTTCTCTCTCCAAATCCTCTTTTCTCATTTCCTTCAAACGTATTCCCATAAGGCTTTGGCCCTCCAACACTACACCAAAACTCCTCTCACCAAGGTTATCAATCACCTTCACGTTGCTACATCTAGTGGCCATTTCAGTTTTCATTTTTCTTTACTTAATATCATTTAACATAGTTATTCACCACCTTTTCCTTGATATTTTTTTTTTACACACTATCCAGAACACCACACCTTGCCTTTACATCTACCTTGGTAGTTGCTCCTCCTCAACCTCCATTGCTTGTTCCTTCTATTTTCCTTGATTTAATATTAATATACCCCAGGGCCAGTCCTTGGTCCTCTTCCTTCCATCTACACTTCCTTTTAAATCTTATCCAATCTCATGGCCTTAAATACCATCTATATGCTGATGACTCCAAATATCCGTAGGCCAGATCTCAGTCCCTTACTCCAGACTAATATCCAACTTCCTTTTCAACATCTTTGCTTGTGTGTCTAATAGACATCTCAAACGCAATACTTCCAAAACTAAACTCCTGATCTTCCCTTCTGTCCTGTTCCATCCTGCTCACAGTTGCTCAGACAGAAACCTTGAAGTCGTCCTTGATATCTCTCTCTTACCCGACACATGAAGATTCTTATTGGCTCTCTCTTCAAAATATACTCTTACCCCCTCCATTACTACCACCCTGGCTTCAGTCTCTATATACTATAGCTACCTATTAACAGGTTCAATATTTCTATCTTGTCTCCGCCCCCACCCCAACAGTTTATTCTCAGTAGAGCAGTCAGAGAGATTCTTCTAAAATTCAAGTTAGATCATATCCCTCCTCTGCTCAAAACTCTCTAAAGCTTCCCCCATTTTACTCAGAGTAAAAGCCAAAGTCAAAATAATGGAGTACATGTTTTCCCCCTGTTCCAGGCACATTCTTCTCGCTGAGAGCACTTATCACCTTCCAACATACAATATCATCCACTTACTGATTATGTCTATTGTTTATTGTCTGTGTACTCACTAGAATGTAAGTTTCATGAAGGCAGGGATTTTCTTCTGTTTTGCTCACTGATATATCACTCTCAAGAACTTGGAATAAATGCTGGTACATAGTAAGTACTCAGCAAGTACTTATTGAATGAATGTGAGTAGGATTTTGACTCTAGAGAGAGAACCCATTCTTTTCACTTGAAAACATCTCCTAATTTTGCTAACAGGAAGAACAGAATGTTCTATTATATGTGAACTGAGGCTAATGGGATTTAGTGATGATTATAATCCCTAATCACTCTTGAGCACTTGATCTGCTTGTAAACAGGAAGGACACCTAAACAAATATGAATGCTGCACATTCATCAAAAAAGTGTTTATTGTGTGCCTACTATGTGCATAGCACAGGGGTGACTATCATTGAGAGTTGGGGACTATGGAGGAATTTTTATACAAAGTTTAAGACCTCCTGGCATGTGTGCCCCAAGTCATACTCTTACTTTGACTAGAAGTCATTTTACTGTAATAACCCAGGATTAGTTTTTTGCTTTCTCATTTCTTTCTTTATATTATAAAGAAGATTCACATTAAGCCTGGACTTATGAGGCAGGGGTAGAAAGAAGTGTTACAGAAAGTGTTAAGAAGTAGGAGTCAAAGCCTTCAGCAGTTCTTAGAGGAGATAAAATAGGGAGACATTGCCTCCGAGAAGGGATTGCCTCTGTAATTTTGGTCACTGATCAGAAAGAAGCCTCAGATCCCTGTACAAAATCACAGGTCAAACATTCACCAGTTTATCAGACCTAGGTGGCAATAAATGCTTCAGGAGGGCATCAGATGTTCTGAAAAGCCACGAGGAGCTGCTATTGCTGAGGAGAGGAAGGCAGAGGGACGAGAGATAGGTCTCTGCACCTTTCGTCCAGGGAAGTCTGCTTTCATCTGTTCCATTTGTTTATGTATTCACATTAGACATTTTTGAACAAAGGGTTTCTTCTATTAATATCTTAATTTCTGTCTCGGAAAATAAAAGTACATCTTATTTTGCTCTTTCTTTTCCTCACAGAGCCCCACAAGCTTTGGAAGAAACGGTATAAATAGAATTCATGCACTGGAAATCTGAGGGCTCTTTTGGTAGAACTAAGGCAGCCATTAATCTCTCTGTGCTTCACTTTCCTACCTGAAGAATAGTATCATGATTTTTATATTGCCACCTTTGTAAAGGTGACGAATTTGAAACAGCTTGCAAAACACTAGCTTTTGTTTCACCTTGAAAGTCGTATACCAATGTTAAATAGTGAAAAGAGCCATCTCTTAGGATGTCCTGTGCATTTTTCTATTAGCTACTATACTTACCAATATTAATAAATGTATCTGTCTATCTGCTCAATTAACTTGCAATAAAAGAATATAATCATCAGTAGACACACAGGAGAATTTCATGGTTTGCCAGGCAGACATATACAAAGAGTGGATGAGGAATGAATGATCTACAACTATACACAGCGACACTGATACATCTCATAAACCCAATGCTGAACCAAAGAAGCCAGACACAAAAGAGCATATGCTGAATGATTCTATTTATATAGAGTTTAAAAATGGGCAAAACTAATCTGTGATATTCGAAGCCAGGATAATGGTAACCCTTGGGTGAGGCTGTAGAAACTGGAAGAAGATGCAAGGGAGGGTTTCCGATTGCTATTAATATCCTGTTTCTCCATCTGGGTATTAGTTACAGGGATGTATTCACTGTGAGAATTCATTGAAATATATGCTTAATGATTTGTGTACTTTTCTGTAGGTGTGTTAAACGATAATAAAAATATTACATGAGCAATATGGCATAAGTTGGGTGGAGAATTTCATTCTGTCCCCTGAGATAAGGAGAAATACTGCTGTATCTCTACAACTCAGGCTTAGGATGGAATCCTCAAGGATTATCCTGTGATGATCACCCCATCCCAGAGGCTGGCACAGAGCCGGGGTAATAACAGACAGTTTTAATTACATCCTATTTTCATTCTAAATGCCAAGGTAACAGGTTTCAATGAGAAATTGTGCCAAGGGACAACTATTAAGATGCATATGTACACAGTAGAAAAGCTTTGCCATGTTTGTGTTGAGGTTTATCGTTTCTGTAAGCATTTAAAACAGCTACTTATTCTGGTTCTCCTACTGCTGAGTTTGGCAGAATGCCATATGCAATTAGAACCATGAGTATTTATTGAGGATAATGATGAATACTCTGTGAACCATAGCTTTTTATGGTCATATGTTCCTTTTCTCATGTAGTCATAGTTACAATTTGCAATTTTGTGCAGGTCTCAGAGATCTCCTTTATAGGAAGCCATCATTTAACAAAATGTTTAATGCCACCTGTAGAAACAATTTTACTAGAATAAAACATGACTATCATATGTCCAAATTAAATTAGATACTTAAAAAATACATTTAAAAATAGCTTCCAATTCTGGATCTGCCATTTATTAGCTATGTATCCATGGGCCATTTGCTGAACATGTTTCAGTCTGTTTTCTTCAATGATCTCACCCTCATAGAACTGTCATGAGGATTAAGTAAGATAATCCATGTAATTAATGAAGAATACTTGGCACAGGATCTGCACCCAAACGCTTATTAAATCTTCACTCTTGGTTTTATTAATAGCTTAACAACCACATTATATGTAAATAGTAAAACTGATCACGTATTCAAGGGTCTTTGATATCAAACATAATATTTGAATAGAGAAAAGTGGTAGAAAACTCTATCAACTAAGAAAAATTGACTTTAAAAAACTTAAAATTGAGAAATTTCGATGTATTAATCAATTCTTTTGATAACTTCCCAAAAGAACACCTCTCAAGTACTAGTGATAAAATGTGATAAAATCAAATCAAATCCTGCCCAACTCATGGAAGACCAATGTGGAAATTGAGCAGAATTTGAGAATTACTGACTTGTTTATGCAATATTTATTTTTCCTTTACTACATGACAGATATCAAAGTGATCTTTTAAAGGAGCCAGTCAACTTTAAAGAGCAAAACATTCTCATATGTTTTCTTTCTAGGACTTTAAAGATTAGTTGACACCTTATATGTTTCCTCTCTTCCTCCTTCCTTCTCTCAGGTAACAAGGGGAGTTCGTTAGTAAGAACGGTGAACTTGGCATCTGAATCCTGGTGATGTTTGTATGAATTGAGTAAACTTAGCAAGTCATTTAATCCCTCTGAACTTAACTTTGTTATGTATTTGATAACTTCACTACTGATCGTTACAAGGCAAGAATTGTACAAAGTAGATGTTTACTTCTAAGCCCTAGAAAGCTCTGATGCTTGTAAGTAGAATAAGATATTTGAAGAATCAACCAATGTGCTTTTGTTTATGGTACCTTTTCCTTGATCCTATCCATTTGTCCATTTGGACAGTCATATTGTTGATTCAAGAGCAGTCTGATAGAACAGAAATGCAGAGAGAAAAGAGGTGGGGTATGGCTTATAAGTTTCAAAATAGATGTTTTGAAACTCAGTACAGAGACAATAGTTTGAGGAAAAAAAATAAATTTTGAGTTTCAACAGCCCAGGATTTCAGGCACAGACAATAGGTTTGAAAGAATACATGGATAATTAGAGCAAGTTTTTCCTTCTATTTCATCACTAGGCCCCCAATACTGTGAACTGGAAGGGGAAGAAGATGAGTGGGAGAGAAGAAACAACAGAAATAGAAATTGATGGATCTTTGACACTGTACCCTGCTGTCTGGCTGTCTGTCCCCCAGACCAAGTACTGAAGGGTGGGGAGCAAGGTGGAAATTACAGAACAGTTTGGGAAACCACATAGTTGAAGATACCTGTGTCGTGCTTTTAAGACAGAGCTCTAGGAGGCAAGAAACGTTATAGAATTCCCTGGTACTCAACATGAGGAAAGAATGATAGAGTAGAGGGACTTTTGCAGTATCTCTGTGCTCAGTGTGGCATGCAGAACTGCCAAGAGGCTGAGAGAGCAAAACTAAGTTACATTTCAGGTTTTGTGATCAGAGTGATGCAAACTGCACAGTGAATGGAAGACAGCCAAAGTCCAATGGAGATACAGAAGTCTCCACAAACTCCATCCAGCGTGGATCTTTGATGATGATGCCCTAATTACCAGTGACCAGATCCCCATAGCCCTAGATACCTTGACATTCATATACTCTCCAGGACTTAACTATGACTGTGAGAAAAGGGAGAGGAGACCCTATACTAACGAAGCAAACCCTGAAATGACAGGATCACATAATGTTGCAGAAATTAGGTTTCCATCTAATTGGTACAAAGAAAAGTTCTTTACACGTTAGAAAAATACACATTTTTTTGCCCACATGAGTTTGAGGCCTGAGAATTTGTGCTCACTTGCATTTTGTACTTAAGTTGAAGTACTGTTTGAGACTTCTAGTCAAGTCCTCATTGAATTCCTACAAATGAAGCTAATCATTCTGCTTGCGCTTCTATGAGAATTGGAGAGCATTTAGGGGCTTGCATTGCTACTCCCAGAGACAATGTTTCCCCTTGTGATTGTTAAAGGGATAGACAAATCCCCTCCACTGGGCTACTCTTCCTAGGTCCTCAACCTCCGAACCCCTCTTCAACACAAGAGTGAGTTTGTCTGTGGACTCACCTGTTTCTGTAGATAATCTTGTTCTAGTACTTCTTTTTTCAAAAATCATGCCTAAGGTCTTCCCTTGCAATAAAGGCAAATACTGAAAATCAAGGACAAGAATACAATTAAAATGAAAAATATATTTATAGCCAGTATCAAGGATTATGTTTCAAAACTTATTCTTTACATTATCTGAAAATGTAGAATAATTAATCACTGTTTCCAAATAAGTATTTGAAATGTTATTTAAAAAGTGAATTTAAAATAGTTTTTTCCCATGTTCTATACAAATGAGAGGAAGGAACAGGAACTCCTACAGCTTATTGACATAGAATTTGAAAGTATTATTAGTTGCCCTGGGTTCAATCTAAACACTTGTATATTAATATTTCACACTGGAGCCATCTTCTTACTTAAATCCATGGAAATCCTCCTCATTGTTCAATGATCTTGAAGATGCTTGGTTCAGAAGCATTTTCTCAGCTAGGGACATGCTACCCTATCACAACATGGGGCACTAAGACTCCTAAAGATGATGCCTCACAATGTTAGCTACACTTTCATCATGCACACTTGTGGGAGTGCAAAGGCTTTGTTTCTGAGATTGTGTGGAAACAATTTGGAGAGTCTGGTGTGGGTGGGGCTCTTCCTCCTTCCTCTTCTATAGATGGACTTTCCTGATAGGATGAGTTCTGGAACAAATAGGTTCCTGCCAGCTAAACTTCCTCACACACAGCATAAAGAACAAAGGCCTAGGGCCTTGGGGGACCTTTTCTCCTTATTTCAAGTCTTCTTATAGGAACATCAACTAATAACAGTTAGAGTCACTCCTGTCTCCAATTTGTTCTTAGGAACTTGGAAAGCTAGTGAACTAGATAAGAAAATCAAGGTTATGTAAAACTTTTTCAGACTGAAACCAGCTCTTTAAAAAACTTTTTGAATACAAAAGCTTGGAATATGAAAATGCTTTCACAATTAAGCAGTCTAAATGAAGCTATTGCATTAATTAAGTGTGTTTCAAACATAAAGTGCTCAAAATGCAAATAATGATTACAGCTGAGCACCATATAACATCTTTTCTTCTACTTGGTTACCATTTAATTGTTTTTCTTTCTAATCTAAAAATTTTTAAACACCATTACGTTATTGTATATTTTTTACATTATCCTAATGATCATATATCTGATATGCATTCACAATTGAAATTTATTGCTAGAAAAAAAGTATCGTCTTTATTTTTAACTTGATAGAAAACAAATAGGGAAAAGAAAGGAAGTGTAAAAATAAAATCTTTCCAGAGAAATGATTCCTTAGGTTCTGATCCAGTTAATAATGAATTTCAACATTCCATATGAAAGAAGTGCAATGACTTGCCATCGAATAACTGATTTTTATGCTTTTTATATGCCTATACACTCAGTGATAATCAATTTCCTTGACTGTATAGTTTCATTACTTGTTACTGTTTAGGAATTTTAAGTGTATTCTTTTCTCTCTTTCTTTAGAAAGGCTGTCTTTAAAAAGGCTGGTTGGCAGTAACAGAAGGTAAGATGAAAATGCTACATACCTCTCCTTTCTGTTTTATCCTAAATTTCAGATCTGCTGATAGCCATAGCATATACTTAATTTCTTCTCCTGTAAAGTTCTTTAGAGTGAGGAGGTCACGACCCTTCAGCTGTTCTTTATTTTGTAGTGATTGTCCACATCTACCAAAAAAAAAAAGAAAAATAAATATATATATATATTTTTTAAGAAAAAAAAATGTCCTGTAGTGACTCATTTTATTCTTGAAACAAAACATAGTAAATCACATGTAGCTTCATGTGTCTCTGCAAAGTGCTAATGCATTGAAATTAATATGGCTGTGGTTGCATTTTAGATATCTAGTATTTTGATTGTTGAGAGAAAAGAAGTTGAAGAAAGAGATTGAATTCTTATTTGTTGTAAATAGCCATACAAGTGGCTTTGCCACTTACTAGTTGTGCAACTTTGGGCAAGCTACTTAACCTCTCTCTGCACCTAAATTTCTCACCTAGAAAATCGGTAAAATAATCTTATAGGGTTGTTGTGTAGATGAAATAATTTAATACATGAAAATTGGACAGTGTCTGGTATATAATAAGCATTTGATCAATTTTAGCTATTATTATTGAAATTATTAGATTGGACGATCAGAATTTGTAATGTACATACAATAGAAAGCAATTTCATTCTTTTCCCCCTACAGTCCTTCAAATTTATTCTTGGAGATTTGTTCTTTTTACTTGTCCCTAGTCAAATACCCTGTGGCTTTTCTAGTAACTTTTTTTTGGGGGGTTGGGGAGGGTAGTTCTCTGCTTGCTTTATTCCCTCAAAGAGTCTCAGTAAAATGATGTATAAGAATAATAATGATTTTTTAAAAACTTTAAGAAACCTTTTCCTTCCAACTTATGCCTAATTTAAGACTGCCTCCTCTATATAGGAGAAGAGGGATTGTGAGCTGTTTTCTCTGATTCTCTGCCTTCAATTCTTCCAAGTAAAGCCAAGGGAAGGTGAGGAGTTAAGGGCCAAGCAAAGTCTGGTTCTGTTCTAGCAATGTAGAATTGGCATAGGTGCTTGAGGCCAACTCTTTCTCTCATGCGGTGCTTTTCAGGGTCCTTTGGAGAACAATCTCACTGCTGGGAATTTCTCATAGCAGTCCTTGATGGCAGAAAATTACATCTCTTCTGCTATCCAAGGGAGCACCTTCAGACTCTTTTTGCTGAGCTCTCTCCACCCGTTCGGCAGGTCTCTTGGTCATGATGTGAAACGATACCACACTAGGTCTCTTTCTCATTCCATTTCGGTTCATGGAAAGCCCTTCATGTTCTTTCCTCTGACAAGAGTCAGGTCCATCCCAACATAGATTCCTCTTGCTCTGCTATCAAAACAGGTGTAGGCCTGACATTAGTGTATTGTGTCTCCAAGCTCTCCCATTGAAAAGATGGGTGCCATTGGAGCCACAGTCCCTAGGCTTGAGGTAATACTTCAAATGATAATACTTCGAAAATTTTCTTCAAATCTACCATTCGTTTATTTGTTTCTGCAATAGCAGCTGCAGGTGATCACCAATGGGTTGCAAAGCTAATTCTTGTGTATCTCCTTTGCAAGCCTTTAGTGGTCTGGCATCTCACTTTGTATTGTGAGAAGAGTCAGCATGTATTGGGCCTGGGCAGAAACTGAGACAGAAGGAGTCTCATTTTAACATTCCATTACATTGTGATGATAATAATTGTTATTTGGGGTAATCGGTACATAAAATAGATAGCATTTATTCCTTCAGTATTCCCAAGTGTGATCTCTATTTAATAATAATTAGTATTGTATAACCATTATAAATTATGAATAACCAAGGGCAAATTGTAGATCACCACGTATATTAAACATTAATTTTACCAGGAGTAGAACAACTGTCATTAAATGATTGTGCTTAAATTTTAGCCTAAGAAGTGAGCTTGTGATACTTGAGATAAAGAGTAAATTCTCTGGTGGGATCTATGTATGCCTTTTTGCAATTGTGTCAAGATAAGAAACTCATAAATTCACTCAATTTGTTTTTTCCACTGCATGATGTCAAATAACTTGGACAAATGAGTATTTCACTAAATATCCAAATTTCCAGCAGAGTTGATTGGTTCATTTTGTGTTCAGTAGGGGAATAGATTTTTTTGGTAGACCTTTTGGTAGACCTTCAGAGATTCTAGTTAGTAAGAAAAGGAACTTCCATAAAGATGGTGGGTTTGTGGGTTAGTTGGCTAATGATTGGTTGATTGATTTAATATAAGATAACAATGACATATTCAACTTCAATAGAAAGTACTTTTTTCAGCTTATATATGAATCAAAATTTTGGTCAACATTCCTCTTTCAAAGATGAACCGGAGTCTTCAACTTTTAAAATATGTAATTCATCTATTCTCCAAATGGAAATTTCTTTAAAACAGCAATCTTTAATTTTTTTTTATTATAGACCCTCAATATTTAAAAAAAAGACATAGATCTATGTTGATTTATCAATAATATATGTGTTACTATCCTGATAGATTATATCCATAACAAAACATAAAGAAAAATAAATAAAAATTAAAAGTTTAGACTAATGAAAACCAAGTGTTTTAAAATTAAATGGTAAATATACAAAAACATTTTGCTGACTAAAGAAATTTCTAGATTAGAGCTCCATTTTATTCCTTCTACTGGAACCCTACTAAAAAGCTTACAAAACTGTGTCTAAGATCTGGATAGTAGTAGTGAGCAATTTGATAACTTTGGAGACATGGGATTTAGGCAGGAAATTTGTTTTGACATGTGTAATTTGATTATATGTTTGGTTCTGATAGTATTAATTAGTGATAATATTAAGCAATACTTAGAATATATAAGTACTGATATTGTTGAGAAGCAAACCATTTGACTGTTATTCATGCATTTTTCAGAATCAACTGGATTTTTTTTTTCTGGGGATCTGTAAACAAGTTTAACATGTCTGGCCTGGAATAGAGGCATGGCAGCTTCATCTTTCCCAATTCACATTTAGGGCAGTTTGGAAAATATTTTTCTTCTGGAATAAGGTCTAAGCAACATAAAGTCACAGAGGATAAACTCTCTTGACTCTTTGTCTTACAATAATATATTAATATTCCTTGGCTTAACAGTTACTCCAATATCATTTTAAAAGGGGGACAAAAACTTTGCTGGAAAACCCTGCTCCCGGGATTCAAGGAATTTGGAAAACATCACTATAGTTGTTGAGCTTATATCCATCAACAACAGGAAAAACAAACCATGAACTAATTTTAAGTCTTTATTTTTTGCCTCGAGCTCTAGCTCAGACTCCTAGTTATTTTGGAGCCCACAAAAGCTGAGTCTCCAAACTGCTATGCTCAAGGGATTCAATAACCTCCTCCAGTCTCAGTTCCCACAAGGTTTTGTTGTATCCACTTCCTTCTAAATAATTAAGGGACTACAAGTTCCATTTAAGAAAATATCATAGATCTCAGAATCATGTTGTTGTTGAATCACAGAGAAAAAGAATTAGAGATTAAAAGAAAATTAAAAATTTGCAGGGAACTAATCTTCTCTCTTCCCTTTCCATGCAAGGAAATAGGAAAACAATGGTGAAAGAGGAGAACCGACAACACCTTTAACTACTTTAAAAAAGCTCCAACGTCCAGCCCTTATTTATTACCCAAACAGAGGACATATTGGGGTTTTCTCAAATTTTTCCTTATACATTTCAAGAAGTTTCAAAATTGAAGGTGGGGTTAGGGTTAGGGTTAATGTACTGCTGTTGAGATCGCATTATAAGATATTGCTCTTTTTATTTCTGCTCTGACACATTTGAGTATGAAGGTAGAAAGAAGACACAAACATCCTGCTTGAACGTTCTGTTTTTGTCCAGATCTTTCATTTTCAAACTTATATAGTGACAGAAACTTTATTTCAAATTTCAAATTATTTTTTTAGACCACGACTGATCAAAAGAATGCCTCTTCATGACTACAGTGTCCACATGGCAGCCACTGATAATGTTGCCCTCATTCTTGTTGCCCTCCAATAAATATTAGCAGATAAGCTTCTTTTTATATTTAATAATCAATGCAAAAAATCACAATTGTTCTGTGACTTTTAAATTTTTTTGCCAGAACATTAAAAAGCCTCTTATTGTCAGTATAAATATATACAGACAGTTCTGGCTTTAAAAGGTAGAGTGGAACTTAAATAGCCATTAAATCTGAAACCGTGCAAAGCAACTTTAATAATCAATGCGAAAAATCACAATTGTTCTGTGACTTTTAAATTTTTTTGCCAGAACATTAAAAAGCCTCTTATTGTCAGTATAAATATATAGGGAAATGACAAAGATAGCAAAACTGATATATATTTAGTACATTGTAATTTAAAACATTAAAACATTGAGAATTATAGTGTTTTATTTCTTTGTAAAAATTGTCAAGAGTAGTTTGAACAGTGCATGCTGTCTTTTTATCATATAATTTATGATACAGAGCAAGCATCTTTTCTATGCTTTGGTGAATTGTCATATTCCTTTCTAAGTTTGAATCAACTTCCAACATTTTATACTTTGTACTTTCAATATTTTGAAATATCTCTGACAGTTCCTTTAATATGAAGTGTTTTGCAGGTATTACTTCCTCTGAAACATCTGTATACTTTTTGTCACAACCTCTTTCTTTATTTATGTCGATAAGTTTTTCTTCACTAAGTTCCTCTGGCTGCATAGCTATTTCTTTCATAAATACATTAACATTTGATTCAATTTAATGACCAGTGTTATTTTTTATTTCTCTGTTGCACTTTCATCTCTGTCAGAGAATTCTCCCCTTCAATTATTCGTTTTTATAAAATATCACATGGGTTTATCACTGGGAGGAAATAAGGCAACACAACTATACTTTTTGCTGTCTATATGTGAACTGAATAACAGATGCACAGTGAGCAATCACCAACAGACTGAAAGAAGGGGTGTGATTAATCACCGATCATGATGTGCATCTGTTATGTACATAGTGATTTGTGGACTGAAGAGCCAGCATTGAAGTCTTTACTTTGTTCATGTACTCACAATTAATATACCATGGCAACTGAAATTCAAAAGGCATACTTAGAATACTGGAGTTATTTAACTAAATTGAAGTTGAAATTCCTGCATATTCGGACCACGTAAATGAAATACTGCCTGTACCTTAGATGCTGTCTCATCGTAAGACTCTTATATGCTATTCCTTCTGTCCAGAACACTCTCCCCTCAGCTGTCAAGGCAGGCTTTTTCTCATCCTTAGGCTGGAAGCTTAAATACCACCCCCTATGAGATGCCTTCCCTGACTATACTAAGTAGCCTCCTCTTTGCTTTCCTTCGTTAATAACACTGATTATAAATTTTAATATATATGTGTCTATTTATTGTTTAATTTTTATTTTTCCATTGGATTATGTGATCCATGATGTCAGGGATCTTGCCTTTTTTATTCATTGATATTTATGCAGTACTTATTGAAATGTCTGGGATATAGTAGGCATTTAATAAATTTTTCTAAAGTAAATGATGAATGAATGATAGTACATCTCTGGGGCAGAAGTAAATCAATTTGTATAAGAAATTCAGCAGATTTCTAGATGGATTAAATCTGAAACCATGCAAAGCAACTTTAATAATCAATGCAAAAAATCACAAATGTTCTGTGACTTTTAAATTTTTTGTCAGAACATTAAAAAGCCTCTTATTGTCATTATAAATACATAGGGAAATGACCAAGATCTGATGACAAAAAAAAGACACCAAGAGCCCCAAAAGAGAATTAATGTTGAGAGAAAAGCAAGTATGGGCTGTGGCCCAAGCCTAAGAGTCATAAAGGAGAACTGAGTGTAGCCTAGTGTGATGCTACAGCTGAAATCCCCCAGAACTCAACCAATCCAGTACAGTATCTGTACTACTGAGAATAATGGTGGGACATGCATGTGAAACAAGTGCAACATAACCTTGGATCCTAGGTGCAGAAGTCTGAGTAAAGTGCAGAAACCTGGAAAACTGCTCAGAGGGCATGATGGGACAAGTTTTTGCCCATGGCACCATGAAGGCCAAATCCAAAGTACCATAATAGTAAACTATAATGATATATTGGCTCCCTCTCTCCACTAACCAAGGGTTCTTGGAGACAAAAAGGGTAGAGAGGTAAATACTATACATCGGGTCATACTGGCATGTGAGGGATTGAGTGATTAACTGGAAAGAAATTTTAAAATTGCACCTCAATTGGTGAAGCGGGTCATACTGTTTACACCACTGGAAAATCATTAGAGTTATCACCACCTTTCTCAATTCTATCCAGGAGGTGGGGCAGGAAATGTTCACTTGGGAAAAAAGCTGTTTTTAATAGATATCAAGAGCTAACCAGGAGAATTTATCACTGGAAGGAAAACAAACACAATGGTTCCAGTTTAAATTCCTATCCTGTTTACTATCTCCCCATAGACCTCCGCTTGGCTCCAAAATGCAACTGCCACACCTCTTTCTTAAGCTACTTAAACATTAGAGAAAAGTAGAATTTGGGCCATGTTGAAATGCCTCCACCACAGGCCCCCTCACCCCCTCTTTTTCCTGGTCTCTATCAAGCATTTCTTGCTTTTTGGTGATAAACTCACACTCAAATTAGCCAGGTAAAACTGCTGGCATTAAATTCTCATAAAGATCCCATGCCTCCGTTGGAGGCAGCCTAGTCTGATTCACAAACACCCAGATCAGGGCCAGAATCACTACTTTAGTGTTCCCATAAAATTTGTGGTCTTTTTGTACTCAAGTGTGTCTCCTTGGTAAACCAGACTTAAATCACATTGTCATTCTTCAGCCAACACACAATATTCTAGAAAATAATGGGAACCAGGCACAGATTTTCTGTCAAAACTATCATTGCAGCCTAGTTAAAGCCAGCACATTTGAAAAAGGCAAGATTAGTTCCTTACATTAATTTTATACCTTGAAAAAATAATTATAGAGATTTTTCAACCCCAAATCACTGAATGCTAAGAAGTTAAGCCAAAGCAATAGTGGGCCCTTATTTTAGCTTTATCCAAATATCTTCCCAGCTATAAAATGGAAGTATATTCTCTATTGGCAGAAGGAAACTTTTATTGTTAGAGTCCACGTTTTCCAACTCTGGTAAATTGTTTGAACATAGGGAGAGACCTGAATGTGTTTCCTTGTATAACTGTATTTTGTTGGAAGAGAAAGATGCTTGATCCGAGTAAAATGTGGTCAGTCAGAAACAGACTTTGCCAGAGCAGGAAAATATTCAATGCTAAATGGTATTTTGATCACCATGGAGAATTTAAGATAAAGACTTTAGCTTCTGGAGGCATAAGAAAGGGCCTATAGCCCCTGTGGCTGAGATTCTGGTGTTACTTTAACTTTACAGATTGATGCAATAGTTAAGGCATATTTTCTTGATTTTTTTTTTCTTTATTGAGATATTTTGGCTGTACCTTAAAAAAAGGATATTGTGCAAGGGTAGATTAACCAACTTGATCAATTTGGAAGGATCAGAGTAATCAAAGCAGTGGAATGAAAAGAGCAGTGGTTTTAAATATTCAAATTCTAGTCCTAGTTCAATTATGACTTTGGGTAGATCATTGCCTGCCCATCTTTAGCCTCAATGCCTCATTGGAAAAATTAAGGAAATGTACTAAAATTCAGTGATTCTTCATGTCTTTGCCTTCCACAACATTCATGAAGTTTATAAACACAGAATTTTTCACAGGCCATACTGGAGTCATCGAATTCTTAGTGACCTAACTTTAATTCCATCTCTTTCTTTCCATCTCAAGAAGGCATATTGTAATGCACACAAGGAAGAGCGACTTCATTTTCACAAAACTCTTGAATCTGATCCTACTAATTAGAAAAAAAAGCACAATCATTTCCAAATCTCTTTATTATTAACAATAACAGTAATAATGTATTAATAAAAATTTACTCGAAACATTTCTCACTGTTGCCACATACTCATATGTGGTATAAATTACTATTGATAACTGAGTGACTAAGTGGTTTCTAAGATACCTTAGATTGTCAATATTGTAAAATGTAAAATTTTCCCTCATCTGAAATTGAAGAGTTAGCTTTATACAGACATACTATTAAAGGGCTGGAAACCCTAAACGGTTGAAAATCTGTGGCCACCTCTACTTTTATCTTAGTTAAATTACTAAATTACTAAATTACTAAAAATAACAAACTATAAATAAAATCCAAATTCTACTGTTGGCCAAGGGTAACAATATGACCCCATTCCATTCCTGGCCTCATGCTTTATATGGTTTTCTGAAGTTAAGAAATATGTTGTTGTTGTTTTTTAATGCAGTCATTTTAGTTATGACAGAAAATGTGAATAATGAAAGAGGATTGTTTTCTCTCTGTGCAAGAACATGGGTGGCCTGTGATTGCTTTATCTGTGTGTCCATGTGTATATAGATAGGCATGTGTGTGGGATGAAGGGAATATATGAGTTAGTGAAGCCTGGAATGACATACCTGAAAACCAGTCACCTCCGGCTCCAATCCATAACCTCCACAATAGCTCAATATTCTCTGAAGAAATTTCTATTTGTGAGATGAAACTGAACTGCACTGACAAATTTATCTTCTCTGATAAAGAGATTTTTAGTGGTTTCTTTAAAAGCTATAAGTGGTTTTCCTAATAGACAACAAATCATAGGATACCGTCTAGTATTCAAACACAGCTAGGCTCTAGAGCCTCATTTGTGAGATGAAAAGCCTATGGATTGGGTGTTTTTGTCAGTCTTCACATCTGATCCTATTGATTTTGTAAAAAAATAATAATAATAATAATAATAATTGACTAAAAATGATTGATCTAGGAGCAAGCATGGATGGCTTCTACCTCACTTAAGCTATTATTTTATCTTGTCCATGGCAATATGGCTCTCACTTCAAAACTGTGCCGTCCCTGTTTTGTGGCACTGCCAAACCATAACTACATATTTCCTATTACTCTATGGTGGTACACGCATGTGGTAGGTTTTGTAAGAAGGGCCCTCCACCTTTCCCAAGAGAGCTGGTGCGGGGAGTCAAATTTCTGTGGAAAGCTGAAAATCAAAGTAAAATTACAACAGGGAGCTTTTCTTTGTTGCTGAGGGGTCATCAAAGGCTGTAGGTCTTATCGAGGATCAGCAATTTTGAATTCATCTAGCTGGAAGGTAGTGTGGCTAATTAAGAGTAGAAAAGAAAAATGCCCATTTCACATGAGAATGTCACTGTTTCAATGTTATCCCATTTTTCAACAGAGACTCACACTCTTAAGCTCCTAATAAGACAGGTGATTCATATATATATATATATATATATATATATATATATATATATATATATATATATGCCTTACTGTTAAAGTATACAGCTGAAACTTATTGGATTTCGTTAACCAATGTCACCATTAAACAATTAATTAATTTTAAAAATAGAAAAAATTAACCTGTAATAATTGTAAAAAAAAAAAATTAATCATTAGCAAATATCGTCTCCCATTCCATTGTCTTTTTGTTTTGTTGATGGTTTCCTTTGCTGTGCAAAACTTTTTAGTATGATGTAGTCCTATTTATTTTTTCTACTGTTTCCCTTGCCCAGGGAGATATATCTGAAAATAAATTATTGTTAGCAATATGAGAAAGTTTACTGCCTATATTTTCTTCTAGAGTTTTATGGTTTCAGGTCTTACATTTCAGTCTTTAACCCATTTTGAGTCTATTCTTCTATACGGTGTAAGAAGGTGGTCCAGTTTCTTTTTTTTTTTTCTTTTTTGCATGTATTTGTCCAATTTTCCCAACACCATTTATTGAAGAGACCGTCTTTACTCCATTGTATATTCTTACCTCCTTTGTCATATATTAAGGGAGCATATAGGCATGGATTTATTTGGATAAAGAAGTTATGGTTCATATATACAATAGAATATTGCTCAGCCATTAAAAAAAAAATGAAACCCTACCATTTGCAATGACATGGATGGACCTAGAGGTTATTATACTGAATGAAATAAGTCAGACAGAGAAAGATAAATACCATATGATTTCACTTATATATGGAATCTAAGGAACAAAGAACAAACTAATCAAAAACAGACTCAAATATAGAGGACAATTTGGTGATGGACAGAGGGAAGGGGGAGTTGGGGGTTGGGAGAATTGGGTGAAGGGTTAAAGAAGTACAAATTAGTAGTTGATAGATGGTCACGGGGATGGGGGGCATAGCATAGAGAATATAGTTAGCATTAATGTATCAGCTAGGTGGAAAACCAGAGGAGAAAAGGAGCAATTAGAGGGATTGTTTTATAAACTATATAAATGTCTAACCAATGTACTATATACTTGAAACTAATAAAAAAAAAACGAGATGGATAATGATTTTTAAAAAAATCAATCATCACTGAAATTAGCAAAGAAGACTATATAAGTTTAAGTTCTAAGCTTTGGTTATTCATTCAGTTGATTATTTTCAGCTCAATGTTGATTCTTTTTTAAAAATTATGGAATATAATTTCATCACACTCTTATCTGATATAACTCAATGAGATGGAATGATAAAATAATGAATATTTGTCTGTCACTTTACAGTTTTTACACACATTATCTCACTGATCATCAGTAGACTGTGACTTTATGTGTCTGGAACGAAATATATTATTTACCTTATTTACCACTGCATCTCTAACACCTTGCCTAAGGTATGGCACAAAGTCAGTGCTCAATAAGTATTTATTAAATGAATGATTGAAGTACCCTACGGTGGAGCAGAGCAAATATTACTCTTTTTCCCATTTTATAAGTGAAGCAACACTACAGAAAATTTTAATGACTTGCTCAAGTTCATATAGCCAGCAAATGGTGGTGCCAAACCTTGAACCTAGTTCTTGAGAATCCAAAACCTGAGCTTTCCTCTAGATTCTTAGATATATGGTGTAATTCTGTCACTAATTGGTAAATCCCATAATCTCTCTGGACTTCATTGACCTTATCTATGTAATAAGAGGAGGCATTATTCTGTGGCTCTGAGGTCTCACCTAGGTCTAATATTTCACAATGTCATTCTGGCTTCTGAGTCTTATATTCACCAAAGATGTGGTGCTAATAGTGGAATCCAGAGAATTCAGAGCTGTGAGGTGGCCCAGAGAAGGGATGCCTAGGGCCGTTGTCATAGGCCCACTTCCTAACAGAGGGAAAAAAACTTCAAACTAGAAGCATCCTCCTCGAGGAAGTCAGTGAAGTTGTTTTGAAGTTGGTTTAGGTTGTAAAGAGGCTCTGGGAAAATTCTATCTGCTCGTTAACATTTCCTAGCTACTCTAGAAGCTTTCTTGCAACAAAGCCCACATTTGATGGCTTTGCTTACCCAGCTAGCTCACCACCCTTGTCTCCTTCCCCACAGACACACTCACTCTGCACCACTTACCACCATATGCTCCATGGGGCTGTAAGTTCAATTGACATAAATTCAGTAAAGACAGCCTCCTCTGCACATGCTACTGAGAATTTCAGGAATAGAGTTCAAATTTGCATTTTATTTTTAAAAAATCATTCTCCTCATCACACATAAGGCTCCTCTGCCACAGCTTTGTAAATATTAATCTAGTTGCTATTTGAATTTTGTTTTTTTTTAAAGAACTGATTAATCCCCACGTCCTAGAATAATATATCGTTTTCAAGCAAACCAGAATACAAACTGAAGGCCCTGTGTAAATTAGTTCCTCTAATTTTTTTCACCCAGTTGCTCGTTGAGAATATACACAAACAGAAGATATCAAGAACATTTAGTCTGTTATACCTGCCGCGGTTAGTACCCCCCATCCCCCAACACACGATGAAATCTGATTATAGAGGACTGAGCAATGAAAGCTCAGCTGTAATTAGAAACAGCTGTCTCAAATAAAGGTCGAATCTGGCACTACACCCTGCAGATAGTCCTTTTGAAGCTGCACTCCTCTGCAAAAGAGATAAATTTCATTTATCACCATGGTTCCTAAATCAGACTCAAATTTCTGGCCGTCATCACTTACCGAAAATTTCGAACAACGAAATTATGACCATTTCTAAAAGCTGCATTGTTCAACAGGATTCTCAAATTGAACAGCATCTTCTTTTGCTATGCTCTTGAAAATGCCTCAAAAGGTAGCCAGTAGGATCAACCTAAAAGCTAGGAATGCTTTTGATTGCACTGAGAGAGCAAAGGTAATATTATTCTTCAACTACCTTATCAAATTCCCCTGTTTAGAGATACTGCAGGGCAGGGTACAAAGGCATTTGAACTTTAAGCCAAGCTACACCAATGTGCATTTTTTTTTTTTAGAAGGAATCCTGACTCTTTTGGTGCCTAGACTCCTCATTTTTCATAATATATTTATGCTGTCACATACTTGTACAAAATCAATTGACAAGTACTCACTGAGTGTATAATTTATGCAAGGCACTGCAGTGCTAGGTGCTGTGAAGGCACATAGAAATAACTCATTCAGAAAATGTGAATTGGCAGTGCCAAACCCCAGATGTAGATGTGACAGCCCTGAGTATTTCCAGTGATATCACTTTTCTACCTCTAAGTCCCAGCATTTCCACAAAAAGAATAGAAAGGAGTATAGCAAGAAATGCTCTGGAAAGTTGTTTGTTTGTTTGTTTTTGTTTGTTTGTTGTTGTTGTTGTTGTTGTTGTTGGCAAGAAGCTGGATAGAGGTATAGTAAAAAGATCTCACTCCTGGAGCTCCCATTGTGCCTTGCACATAATAGGTTTTCACTAAATCAAGAGTTGCTTATTAATTCTAGCAGGAACTCTGAATCAGTAGAAGTGGGTAGGGGGTTACCATATGCTCCTCCCATGGCAGCCTCTCCAGATCACTAAGGAGCCATCCAAAGCTCCACATTCATTCATTCATCCACAGTTATAAATCAGATGTTTTCGAAATCTGTTCTGTGTCAAAAACTGGGTTAGCTTAGAATTTCAGAGGAGAAGGATGATCTCACCTTTGCAGAGTTTACAGTTCAATAAGAGTGATAAGATTTGTAACTAAGTGTCCATAACACAAGCCCATAGGAGAAGTCCAGATAAGGTGGGACCACATCACAGAGAAGGGGAATGCTCTAAGCTAGGAAAGGTGGGAGGCAGGGGAAGAAGGAAAGGGGTAGGGGCTGCCTTTTCTGGTCAGTTTATTTGACTTTAACAAATCCAGGAAAGTACTTGCTAGAAGTTTCTGTAATGCAAGAAAAGTGTTCTTTAAAAACCAACTATACCCACTTCAGGGGCAGGGACAGTTGTAGTGTCATAATTAATATCAGCAGGGAAATAAATTCTGACACTATTCCCTTCTACTTATGGATAATAATGTGGAATATAGAGAAGGAAAGACTGAAATTTCCAAACCTCTGTCAAATCTTCTGTTCCGGAAACAATATTCTAGTCAGAGGCAAGTATTTGCAAAGGCATGAAGGTAAGAAGTTATAGAGTGAATACTCTAAGTGGGAGAACAGATGGATGCTTCATTTGAAAAGACCATAAAGCATCCTTGAAAAGATGAAATGGGCCAGTTGTTGGATAAGTTTCAGAGAGCGAAATCACTCTACGTAATAATACAGGGAAGGAAACTCAATGTTTGCAGGGAGACCGAAGAAGAAGAGGTCAAACTGCATGCTAATGTAAAGCCCATATCTTCAGTCAACTGTGCTACCTATACAATTTCTATGAGCAATGTTTGAGGAGAAATCAAGAAGTGTCTGGAGTGCTGTGGTAGAGAACATGAGCCGCACTACTGAGATGCCAAATCAACCATAAACCTTTATAATTCCATGGACGTAGATGCTCAGTCCATCAGAGGGATTAAAAAAAAAATCAAACCACCCATAACCCCAGAGAGATTGGAAGAGAGGAGCTGCCCCACAGTGGGATGAGGTAAAAGGAAATTTCACTGAATCTCAAAAGATAATATATCTCAACTGACATCTGGGTCATATGTGGAAAAACGCCTTATAGGGTTTGACATTTTTCCTCAGAATTTATCAAGATGCTCTTATTGACCCACTCACTCCATGGTTCCTCTAATTCCTCTTCAGCTCCTTGGTCTGGCTCCCTATCTAGCTCTCTTTTTCCACTCAGCCTTCTATTTACTTGTTTTCCTCTGCCACCAATAAAAATTATGCAGCCATTATAGGCCAGTGTCTGTGCTGGGTGGGTTCTGAGGGATATAGTGATAAACAAGAGCGATAATCCCTCCCACTTGGAGTTCACCATTTGGAATGATTCCACAGCACAACTTCTGTCTCTGTCCCCTGACATCGTTCATTCTAACCAAGGAGGAGAGACTTTTTCCCTGTTTCCTTGCTTCATACCCCATGAAACCTCTAGCTTTCCTTGCTCCTCATCCAGCTTCCAACATCAGGGTTAGGTTAGGGGTTCGATGGAGTTCCTAGAGGAGATGGCACTGATCCTTGATGAATTCGGAAGAATTATTGTCAATACTGGAGGGATCTACAAAGAATATTATAGCAAAGGAAGGAACTTATAAGTAGATACAAAGGAAAGAATATATGGAGTGTGTGGGGGTAGCAACAGGTGGTTCGCAATTGAAGATGTGGATCCACCCTCATTGACCATTTAAATGAACCCCTACCACTACCAAGCAAATTAAGGAAAGATATAAAACCATGAGTGTCCATGTCCTGTTTGTATCCCCTTTACACTTAGTCTTCTCTACATATTTGCCACTTCTTAATGCAAGCACACACAGCTGTCTACCTGAGGATAAACTCCTCATACCTCTCACCACTGTGTGGGCAGCCACAAGACATGTTTTCCTCACTCCCCCAAAAGTCCCCAGTAGACTCCCTCAGCTGCCCACAGTAGTAACCTGCTCATCAGTGCATCCTGCGTTAGCTATCTTCCCTTCATTGTCTCACTTCCCTCACTCCCTTACCAGTTCTTCAAGGGATCATCTTCGAAATAAACCACTTGAACTCAAATCCCTTTCTCAATGTCTACTTCTGTGGGAACTCAATCTTTGCCCAGGTCTACCTTCTCAACAAATTTTCAATGCTCTGCTTATTGCTCTCTTCTCCCAGCCCCTCTTATCTCTGATTTGGTACCTGGTCTGTCACTATCAACATCTTTGCCCCCCATATCATAAGGAACCCTCACTCTCAGATTTAGTCCCAGTTCCCCTGCAACTGTTGATTTTCTAGTAAATGTTTAATAAACCAGCTCTTCAAAAAAAAAAAAAAGGAAAAAAGCTCTGATTTGTGGCATTGACTGATCTGTCTGGTGTAAATGCTCCTACCATTGTCAGCTTCAAGCTACAAAGTGACATCACTAAACAAAGAGTTGAGAAGAAATGTAAGATTGGCTTTTACTAGACATTGTGAGCTGGCTCCAGTATACCACTACCTACAACCCCCACCCAGAAAAGAGGATTTTCTCAAGATTTGAAAAGGAATATTGGAGTCAGATTGGTAAGGGCCTTAGAAAGCCAGGTTATGGAGTTGAGAGTTAATCTATATTCAAAGGAAGATTAATAAAGTTTTAGGGCTGGGGCAGACAAGGCGACATATGTCATTACTCGCATTGTGTTTTGAAAACATTAATCTAGTACCATTGTGTAAGAAGTAGAGTAGGAAGAAAACAGAGGCAAAGAGACAGAGGTTACTGTGTTATAACAAGGGCCTGAGCACATATTGGGGCTATGAAAATAGAAAACAGGAAATGGATGTAAGAGAGATTTAGGGATTAGAATCTACCTATCAGAACAGTATATTGGATGTTGAGGGAAGGAAGATAAAGGAGTTAATGAGACCCCAAGATTTCAAGTTTTTCCAATCACATTTGAGTCTAAAATTCCAAATAGTCAAATGTTACCATTGGGGATATAAACAATGTGAGTTTCCTGATATTTAAAGTTTGTAAGCATCATATATGAACTTGCAATATTTCTTCAAAATTGCTACTGTGCCTCCCTAGTGAAATTTAAGCACTGAAGAGGGAATCAATATGATATCAAGGAAAGAATTATGAAAAGAATGTTTGAAGATCGAATGTGACCTCTGGCTGAATCGCTAACTGATGGTGAATTTAGCCAAGTCACTTGACTCCCTCTAAAACCCTCAGAATCCTCATATCTTTAACTAAAGGTTTTATAAATGAGCCATTACACTGCTTGGGAAATTTTAGCATGCTAAACAAACATGAGGCACAGTGTCTGAGATCCTCAGCATAGCTATTGCCAAAGATCTATTGCAAATTTGAGCTCTGTACAAAAAAGACAAATGGCTGTTACTGCAGTGAGAAGCTCTGTTTATCTCAGTGTTACTAATTGCATAAATACTTTTTATAGCTGGTTACCTGGAATCCTTAAGACCCTAAGAAACCACAGCATTTTCAGGCAGCACATATTTAGTTACAAGCTCTGTTAGGTTATTGCTGGTGATCTCTCTTCCACTGGACATGAACACAGATGCATGCATCCAATAGCCATACTGTCTATGAACATGAAGAGAAGTAGCCTTAGAATGAAGCTATGATTTGACAGAGTGGAAGAAGGAAGAAATCTTGGTCATTCATGACATCATTGATTTGTAAAAACAACCAACTTCATGATTATCCTTACCATTGAATACCTCGTTATATAAAATAATAAATGTCCTTTTTCTTTAAGTCACTCTAAATTGGATATTTTGTTACATGCAACTAAATACACGCTGATACACAATTTGGCTTAGGTTTTTGAAGGTTTATTTCTCATGTAACAACAGGGAAAGAATAATGTCCTTCAAAGCTGCATTCGTAGTTCAGAGCCTATCATTTATTGGTGGAATGACCTTGAGCAAGTCAGTTTCCTTATCTGCAAATGGAAACAGTGTTCTTTTTCTCTCCTTAATCTTTTAAATTTTTTGTTAAATGAATGTACTTCGTATGTTTTCTTATTTTTAATTTTTAAAAATTATCTTACAATAGAGAGGTAGAAAAAAATGGCATAGATGATAGAGGCTTTGTTCATCCTTCTTGCAACCAAATCAAAGTTGTGACAGAAACACAGACCAAATAGCAAGTAAAGTCACCTGAGATCTAGATGAACAGAAGCACTACAACTAGAGACAGAAATAATTAATCAACCTGCAATGGTAGAAGGCAGGAAGGGGTGAAGATGTGAGGCTGCTGGTCCCGAACGGCTGAGTGGAACAGAGGTGACGGCATCAGCAGTCGGCAGCAGCAGTTGGCAGTTGCAGATGCCTCTTAAAGAGGCTGTGTCTGCGAGTGGACTTTCGCAATGACAGACCTGCTTGTATGAGCACCAGTGCCAGGTTGGCTGCTCAGGGGGCACCAGGTACACTGAGCTGAAGGAGTGGGGACCGGAGGCGAGGCTCTCTCCTGGGCAGAAGTGTCAATGGTATCCATTTTTCCTATGTTGAGCCCTCCCACTTCCCAGTGTGCAGACACAGTACCACCATATCCAAATGTCATCAAACTGGATAATAGAGGTTGCTCCACCCAGAGGATTCCCTGAAATTCTGCCTCCCCCAACTCACGGCCCCACCCAAGTCATATCCAGTGGTGTCCTTGACAAGTCTGGTGGTCCTTGCTGAGCAGCGCCAAGACTCACACCGGAGGCAGCTGGCCTTGGTTTCTGGTGTGGCCTTTTGAGGCAACTATAAGCATAGCATCTGTGGATTGCTTGCTGAATCTTAACAGGTGGCCCTGGAGGGGCAGAGCTTGGGCTAAATCTGGCCTGTGCTGAACCCTCCTCAGGACTGTGCCATTGGACACCTACTTCACAAAGCCACACTAAAGAGACTGGAAGACTTAAGAGCTTTGCTTACTACATAGAAACAGACACAGAAAGACCGCCAAAATGGGAAGACAAAGAAGCAGAAACTATATGAGAGAACAGAACAGAGATCCAGGAGTAATGGAGTCAATCAATCTAACAGATGCAAAGTTCAAAACACTGGCTATAAAGATGCTCAATGAACTTAGAGGAAGTATAGATGAATTAATTCAGTGAGAACTTTAACAGAGATTTTTAAAAAAAACATTAAAATGGAAATGGAAATTATAAAAGAGAACCAGTCAGATATGAAGAACACGTTATCTGAGATGAAGAGTATACTAGATGGAATAAACAAAGTGGATAAACAAGAGGAACGAACCACCGACATAGAGGATGGAGAAGCCAAGGACACCTAATTAGAATGGCAAGAAAAAATAAGCCAAGACTATAATAATAATTTAAGGAGCCTATGGGACAAAATTAAGGGTAACAACATTCGTGTCATAGGGGTACCTGAAGGACAACAAAAAGTTGAATAGCTATTTGAAGAAATAATAATGGAAAAATTCCCTCACCTGGTGAAGGAAATAGACATACAACTCCAGGAAGCTCAGAGAGTCCCAAGAAAGAGAAACCCAAAGAGGTCCACATCAAGACACATTTTAATTAAAACGCCAAAGTTTAAATACAAAGAGAGAATCTTAAAAGCAGCAAGAGAAAAGCAGTTAGTTACCTACAAGAGAGCACCCATAAGACTAGAAGCTGATTTCTCAAAAGAAACTCTGCAGGATCTACGACTATGCCACCCTAAATGTGTCCAATCTTGTCTGATCTCGGAAGCTAAGCAGGGTAGGGCCTGGTTAGTACTTGGATGAGAGACCACCTAGGAAGACCAGGTGCTGTAGGCATTTAAAAAAAAGAAAGAAAGAAAGAAAAAGAAAAAGAAACTCTGTGGGTCAGAAGGGCTTGGCATAAAATATTCAACGTGATGAAAACCCAGAATCTAAAACCAAGAATACTTTGTCCCTCAAAGCTATTATTTAAAGTCAACGGACATATAAAGAGCTTCCCAGACAAAAATAAGCTAAAGGAATTTATCAACATCAAGCCACTATTAGAGGAAATGTTGGAGGAATTTCTTTAAGAAAACCATCTATCAAAAACATGAATAAAGAATGGTAATAACTACATTTTTATCAACGAGTACTTCAAATGGAAAAAAAAATTAAGTATTCCAACCAAAACACAAGGAAGTTGAATGGATAAGAAAGCAAAACTCCTACAAATACTGCCTACAAGAGATTCACTTCAGATTAAAAGACACACACAGACTAAAAGGGAGGGGATGGAAAAAGATATTGCTTTGATGGACCTAGAGGTAATATTGTGCTGAATGAAATAAGTCAGATAAAGACAAATATCGCATGATTTCACATACATGTGGAATCTAAAGAACGAAATAAACAACAACAAAAAGGGAAACAAACTCATAGATACAGAGAATATTTTGAAGGCTACTAGATGAGAGAAGGTTGGCGGGATGGCAAAAAAGGGCAAAAGGATTAAGAAATATAAATGGATAGTTACAAAATAGACATGGAGATACAAAGTGTAGCATAAGGAAAATAGACAACAATGTTGTAAAAAATATGTAAGGGGGAGAGGGGTACTAGATTTAGTGGGATGATCACTTTGTGAATTGTATAGATTTCTAGTCACTATGCTGTATAACCGAAACTAATATATTATTGTATGCCAACTATAATTGAAACAAAAACTCATTGAATTGTATAATGTAAATAGGAACAACTAATTGTCTATTATATTTCAATAAAGCCGAAAAAAATCAAGTATATGTCCATACAAAAAAAATTATCTTACAATAAACTTATTTATTTTTTTTTTTGGTGCACAGTACTATGAGTGCAACATATAGATTCGTGTCCCCACCACCACAATCAGAATACAGAACAATTCTATCTCCTCCCAAAACTCCCCATTAAATCTTTTTGTAGTAATACCCTCCTTTCACCACTAATTCTTGATATATTGATCTTTATGCTCTTTTTCTTATACTTTTCCCATTTCCAGAATATAACATAAATGGAATCATACAATATGTAACCTTTTGAGACTGGCTTCTTTCACTCAGCATAATGCCTTGGAGATTCATCTGTATTGCTGTGTTTATCACTAGTTTGTTCCTTTTTATTGCTGAGTAGTATTTCATTGTATGGATATGTCATTGTTTATTCCCCCATTAAAGGGCATTTGGGTTGTTTCCTGGTTTTGATATTTATAAATAGAGCTTATACAAACATTTATGTATAGGTTTTTGTGTGAACGTAAGTTTTATTTCTCTAGGATAAATATTTAGGAGTAGAATGACTGGATTATATGGTAGGTATATGTTTAACTTTAGAAGAAAGTGCCAAAATATTTTCCAGAGTGGCTATACCATTTTGCAGTCTTCCCTCAAATGCATGAGGGCTCCAGTTGCTCTGAGTTCTTGTCATCACATGGAACTGTCAGTAGTTTTCATTGTTACCATCCAGATAGGTATATAGTGGTTTCTAATTGTGGTTTTAGTTTGCGTTACCTTAAAGGCTAATGATTTAAAACGTTTTTCCTTGTCCTTATTTGCCATCCATATATCTTCTTTGGTGAAGTATATGTCAAATCTTTTGCCTACTTTATTGTTTAATTGAGTTGTTTGTTTTCTTATTGTTTAATTTTGAGAGCTCTTTATATATTCTGTATAGAAGACTTTTATTGGATATATGATTTAAAAATATTTTATTCTAGTCTGTAGCTTATCTTTGCATTCTATTGGAGGAGTATTTTTGATCACATTCAACTTACCATTTTTTTCTTTTTATGGATTGTAATGTCGATGCTATATCTGTGAATTCTTTACCTAAGCCAAGGTTACAAATATTTTCTCCTATGTCTTCTGAAAGTTTTATAGCCTTACAAGTTACATTTAGGTCTATGATCCATTTGTTCAAAGTATAGGCTTAGGTTGGGAGTTTTTCTTTGGGGCACATGGATGTCCACTTTTCCTTTTCTTAAGAGCCCTCTATGTCCTAGATCATATACAATTTGCTGAAGAATCCACAAAATTCTTTTGTGTTAATGTCCTAGATCATATACAATTTGCTGAAGAATCCACAAAATTCTTTTGTGTTAATGTCCCTGGAATGCTTCATAAACTGTAAAGCTCTGTCCTATTGTAAGAACATATTATTATATGGACCTACATGGCAATTGGCAAAAGGAAATAAATGAGAATTATGATAGTGAAGTAAATCACCCAACAGCTGGCTACTATTCCCTTCTCCACTTGTAAATGTGTTACCCACAGAGCCCCTGCTTTACAGATAACGTGAAAATTGCTTTTTAATTAACAGATGGTAATGAGACTTAGTCAAAATATTGATTCAGGGGTGTTTTCTTGCTACATCACTGCTAAGTATTTGTTTAAACATGCAGGTCCTGGGGAAATTGTGAAATCAGTGAAGACTATGTCTGATCCCCTCTCCACCCCTTTTCCCACCATATCACTTTAATTGAGGCATGTGAAAAAGATAAACAGGGTCCTACATGAAGACCAAACTTCTGAACCGGAGCATGAAATACTGATCATCAAATTCAAACACAATCTCTCTTTTCTCTTGCCATATAAACCATATTTTTATTGAAGTCGCTCTTCTGTTAATCATTTACTCTGGCAGTTGTTGATTTTAAGTAGAGCCTAGAATTTTTCAGAACTTAGATAGAGAAAAAAATCTCAATGTTTCATACCTAGTGTTTTTTATTTTGTGATATGGAAATTGGGGCATTGGAAGAGAAGACCAGGAAATGAACACATCATTTATGAGGCAGAAAAAGGGTGCATAAATATGGTTAATGATCTAACCTTTGTGTCAGAGGCAAATGAAATGCAAAAGGTGAGGTTATCTTTCGTGGGTGCCCTTTTATTTTCTCAAGCTCCCACAAAGAATCATAGAGCCATCTCTTTCCTCGTAGGCTGATTCCAGTTCCTCCCCTGGGAAACACAGGGTCAAGCTGTGCATAAAGATTTATTAGTAGACCAAAGGCTATTAAGCATTAAGCAAACAGGGAACTCACAGAGGTTCAAAGTCCCCCAGTGTCTCAACGATCATCCCTGATACTCCCTAGGATTGCCAGGATTCTAGATTATGAGTGCTGTGGGGCCCCTGTGAGGCTTTTGGCATTGCTTCCTACTGCCCAAGGCTTGTCCAAGAAGCACAGTCCCAATAATAATTTCTATAGCAATATTCTCCCTCATGAGTTCAGGACACATATCCTTGATGTCCTTAAAATCACTGCTTGGTCAATGCTTCCCCTGCCTATTTCTAGTTCTTGGAGAAACGTGCAGTCATCTTTATGGTTGGTGCCTCCCACCAGACACTGCTTGGGAAGTTCTCTTGATCTTGTCCATGGTCGTTTTATTAGGCCACCTCTGCTAAGCAAGTGCTCTGCCCTCATCTTAAACTACTGGCTAAACACAGCCTTCTTCTCTTAAGGCTATTCCACTGTTAAAAATTCTGTGGCCTATAAAGTTGGGACCTACCCAGGATCCAGAAGATAGACTATGGGAATCGTGTTCCCAAAATGAGAGAGAAACAAGCCTTTCTCTTGGAGTTTTGTTGACTATTTGGAGCCCAAATCACGAAGATTGGGCACTTATGTTTACCAATTTCATCCTCCAGAATTCTTCAGCTGGAGTTCAGCACCTATTCTTCCAAAGAACCAAGGAGATAATGGATTGCCAGGTCATCCTCAGTTGTTACCTAGTGTATTGCCATTAAGAAATAAGCAAAGCATCTCGAAGGCATATAAGGAGAATTGATCCAGGGATTTGGGAGTCAAGGTCGGAGAGTTATTACTTAGCCTCTCTAAGCTTCAGTTTCCTCTTCTGTTAACTGGTGGTTATAACAGCTCCTATCATGGCTTTGTTGAAAAGGCGAAATGTGATAATGGATATATAGTACTGTAGCATAGTACCTGGCTCAGTGTTCAGTGTTAGCTTTCATTAGTTACTAGCATCAGTACACATGGTGAGATTCTCCCACCCCTATCTCAGTTGGCTTATTATAGTCAATTTCCTAGAAATAAAAGTGTTGAGGTGCCCCATTTTTTTATCCATTGTCCTCTAAACTAATTAAAAATCAGAAACTAAAACAATGTTTCTCAGTGAGGACCTACAATGTTTTCTTCTCTCTTTTTGTTTTTCCCCTAAATGATGGGAAAACCAGGGACTTTGTTCTCTCTCAGTATTTCAACTGCCTAACTTTTCAAGTTTCTAATCTTTTATTGTCTGATACTATTTTCCTTCTATAACCCTGCCATACTAACTAACCTATCCCATTTGAGATGGCAACGAGATAAAGTAATTAACGATTGTTAAATTCTTTAAAAATACATGGGACTATAAATGCCAAGGGTCATTATTCTCTTCCAGTATAATGAAACAGTATAATAAAAATGAATCATTAAAATCTCTTTGCTACCACGGCCACTACTCTTTTTGCCTGTTAAAATTTACAATTGCAGTCTGTTTGTTTAAAGCAATGAGGGGCATGAAAACAATCCAGTCATTTTCTAAAGTAGGTGTCCCTGATCAATTGAACACAGAATAACTCTGGAGACATCGGCAATATATTTTTAAAAGTTCATATGAGAATAATGAATGTATCATGATCACCTTCAGTTTCTAATGACATCATTGGCTCTCCTCCCATCCACAAGCTCTTTTTCTGCAATAAACGTGTTGTTAATATCTCCTCTGCACATATGTTAGTTTATATTGTTACCAGATGTTTGTTCTTAAGTACCACAGCAGCAGAACACTAGACAAGGAGAATAATCCAGGTAACCCTGAGTTAGGTAGGGGGCAAAGTGTAAATGCGTTACTGAATTTAGAAGAAACTGATCAACTTAAAGTGAAAGCTATTTGCGAGTTTTTCTATTACAATTGTAAATGGGAGAACATTTTAAACTTGCCAGGTATACCTGCCATACCTGGAAGCCCACACTTTTCTTTGTGTTTGAGGAGGCCTGAGGATATTAGTAAGATTCTACAAATGTTTAAGACATATGGAGGGATGTAAAGGATTGGGTTTCCATTGAAGGGTCTGAACATATTCATGACCCAGGATTGTTTTGGAATCAAACTTCTATAAAGGTGTTTAACAATTTTGAAAATGACTACAATTTTCAGAACATTCTATGCTATTTTTTTTCATCCCGACAGTGCCCTTTGATTTGACAAAGTAATTTTGACATCTGACCCTATTCTTTAACTTTATTAAGTGAGTATAATTAAGAGTTATTTGCATTCAATTATTTGCTTATCTGTTTCTTTGATTGTGCCTTCTCCTTTCATCAATACCAATTTTAGCTTCATTTAATCAAAGTGGTGAAATAATTAGATAGATAAGAGATTTAAAGCAAAACTGATGCACCAACCTTGATAAGACCGCAAGGCCTTCTGGAATATTAACTTCCTTAATCACTGTTTTTCTTAAGGTTCACCTTGATTTTTATATGCTTTTTAACTTGGGGGGGGTACTGAGAAAGCTATTAAAATCAACATGAACTGTCAAGAGGCATTAAGGTTAAAATGCTTCAAAAGCTAATATTATAGGAGGAACTCCACAAATATGACTTTCTCACATATGAAGAAGTTTCATATACAATGAGAAACTAAGTCGAAATGATCATTTAAAACTATTCATTAGATTTTAGACTGCATTTATTAAACTTTTAATGTAAGCATAGTACCTTCTTTACTAGATTCTAGAGATGTTTGAGATCATGGAATCTTAGATATAGATAGACTCTGCATATTTTGGTCCAACTTTCTCCTCCAGAGGACCAGGAAAGTTTGGCGACTTTCTCAAAATCAGGTAGAGAGGTAGAAAGAGAGAGAAAGCAAGTGAGAGTGAGAAATCGAAAAAGGCTTCTGGACTCCTAGTGAAGGCTCTTTCCATTACTTATTGACAGAAAAGGAGGGGTTTTCACTGCCCAGCAACCAAAACCCCTCCAGTTCTCATTGTGCGAGTCTTAGTGTAGCATCTTAATCTTCGAATAAAAATCTTCCCTCCTTCTCTCCACCCACTTCAAAGCCAGGTTATTGGCACATGATTTAGCACATGCTCTCACCTGAGGCTTTGAATCTTGAAGGCCTAAAGAGCCAGTGAGGTAAAATTTACAATGCTGTAATCTACCAGCATTTCTGGCTGTGTCCACTGGCTAGCACACTCTTGTCATAGTGATTAGGCCCCTGGTGGCTACGGTCTACAGCAAAATCAGCAACAACATTCCTAACCCAGTCTCCTGCCTCATCTCCCTAGTCTTTCCCTCATTGCCCAAGCATTCTTCTCCAGACTTTTTGTTAATTCTATGAGCTTCTTGATGATTTCCTGCTAAATCCTCCCCCACCGCAAAAACTCACACTCATTCGGAAGTTGGTACCACAAGGTGAGCTGCAGGCAACTGACCCTCAAGGAAAAGTGATAAAACCGGGATTGGTTGACTGATATTAACCCCCACCCCCACCCCTTAGAAATGTAGCTGATTAAACAATTGCTTATGGTCACCTGGAATGCTGATAGAAAGTACTATTTAAGGAGACTAGTATAAAGGGCATGAGGAGTTCAATGACAGCCAATGAAGTGGCTGCTTCTTATAATGAATAGCTTAATGGTGAAAAAAGGCCTCTGCCTCAGATCTGAGATGGTCAAAGATAAACTCAGCCTTTGGTTTGATCCTGTGTGCTGATGAATTACAATATCAGTGGTATTCACAGCCCTGACAGGTTTCTTGGGTGTATATTGTGGCATTACCTGGGTTAGACTGAAAGCTGGAAAATCGACATGGAAATATATGAGAGGATTTAGAGGACCCTAAGAATGCTGCACCCTTAATTCTCATTGAATCTCCCTTGCCAGCTCAAGAAATCTCTCCTAGCTTGTCTGATTAAACAGTTCTTCCCTTGATTGAAGATGCTCTTTTTACCTAAGGGAGTTACCTTGTAAGATAAAGCAAGTTCTCTTCATCTTCTTCCCCCACCCCCCACCAATTCCCAAGATTGTCAGATTTCCACATGACCCTGGCAATAACAAAGTCAAAAGCCAGAGAAGGCCAAAGAATTCCTGGATTTCTAGTTTATATTGGAAAAACTCTGGGGAAGTGTGTATGAGAATAGAGTATAAGGATGCTTGATCAAAAATGAGAAATGAAATTTTGGATTGGTCTGGATCCAATAATACAAGATTCACTGTGGATTCAGCATCTATATTAAATCTGAGGGGTGAAGAAAGGAAATACTCCCAGTGGACAGAACTTCAAGCAGTACACCTCATTGGCATTACACCTGGAGAGAAACTGCAAGGCATGGTTCTATACCAAGTCACAAGCAATGGTTAGTGGTTTTGCCAGATGATTAAGGACAAAGAAACAAGTTTAAAGACTGGAGACGAAGAGGTTTGGGGGAAAATAAACGTGAATGGACTTCTCAGAGGGTGAGAATATCGATTTCCTTTGTGAATGCACACCAAAAGACACACACTGTGCAAGTGTCTCTTATGTCTGTCTCATTTATTACTCTATTAAAAAATGTTACACTGCATTTTAGGACCATAAATACAAATGTTTCCTATATAAATAGCAGCTGGAAAAAAAAACCAGCATTGCATTGAGAGAAATACATGTTCAATGAAGTTTAGGTATTAATAGCCTAATACATTTTCTATCAAGAAAACATTGATTAAGGCATTCTATTAGGTGGGCTTATTTTATTTTTGGTTGCCCAGCATTTGAACCCCCAACTATATTTGAGGATCTTAGTCCTGCTCTCTTATACAAAGATCTAAAGAGATAAGTGGACCTTACTAAGATCAGAAAATGCAGGAAAGAAGGAAATGAGGGAGAGAAGACAGAGAACTAGAAGTAAAAACAAATCTCTGTAGTCTTGTCTAGTACTAGTACTCTTACTGTTGCAGATTAATAAAGGAGATTTAGGACATCATCTGTTAATGGAGATTTGTCTTTTTTAGAGACAGAGAACCGCCTTTAAAAAGTTATTTTGGAGATAACATTGGTTAATAACATGATATAATTTTCAGGTGTACAACATTATAATTTGTGATCTCTATACTCTATTGGGTGCTTACCACCAAAAGTCTAGTTTCCATCCATTCGACCTGCCTTGTTTTTGAGCTCTTTCTTAATATTTACAAATCCTCAAATTTGTGAGTCTTGAAAGAAGGCAGGAGCCCAGTTCCTACCAGGGAAGCCTGAGGCAATATTCCCTGTTTCTACCCCTTGGCAATGAGGGTGAACTAGTAGATGAAATAGCCTCAGACAATTGAATGATCTCCGCACTCCTCCTCACTACCCCCTACCCCCACCCCCGCCCCCGCCAAGACCTTACTCTCAAGAAGGGTCTGGTGAGAGCAGTGGCTACATCCAGCCATGGTGTCCTAGCCAGATTGTTCCTCCTAGGTAGCCTTCCTTGAGCTCTGCTTTTTATTTTTATGAGCTTCATTCCCCAATATTTCCACTCATTCTGTACACTAGCTGATAGTCTCAAATGTTAGATATCTACGCAGGAAAGCTGATTCGTATGGTCTACATTATGAACTCTCGCGTCTTCTAGCTTCTGGTAGGATTTGGCTATTGGAATCTCAGCTGGAGAATGGAGGGAGGGAGTAGGGTGAAGTCAGACTATTCTCATGGTTTCCCATGAGGTCGCCTTGGGTTGGCTATTCCTCAGTAGAAATTCACTATTCCTCTTGACGTGGCCCACTCTACACACTTCTCTTCCCTTCCATATTCTAATAAAATCTCTATCCCTTCATCTCTTTGGGCCAAGGGATAGTAACTGCTCTACTGCTTTTAGTCCTGGGTCCTTGCACTGTGCCTTGTGGCTGCTCCAATCCCCTTCTAAACCTTTGAAATTTATTTCTTCGTAAGTAAATCCTTCTCAAATTATCCTAACAGGAAGGAGGGTGTCATCTGTTTGTCATAAACCTGACTGATATGCCTTTATTTTCTAGTTAACTTTGTGACAAAGAAACACAACAAGCTTAGCATTCTAAGAGGAAGAGAAATAAACAGAAGCCCAGAGCTGGGATCAAAGGTGAAATTTTCAGTGAATGGTAATAAATGACACTGAATGTAAGAAAGGGACCCTATTAGGAAAAAGTCACCCATGGAAAGATACATAAAAAATAGTTCAAAATTCACTTGCAGAGTCTTCAAGCCTGATTGCCAGTCACAAAAGAGCAGCGGCTACTAGATGATGTGAAAGGGTGCTTCTGTTAACAGATAACAGACATACAATTGCTGAACAGTTGGGCCATTCATTTTCAAGTGTCTGAAGAATCATTAAGTCCTCCTTCACTCCCTCTCACTTTGTATGGTATTTTGCGCAGAGTAAAATGCACATAGGTTCTTCCAAATGTCTCCTCCACAGTTTTCTTTGCTGTTAGGGAGACACAGCTGCACCATGTTTGTAATGCTGGAGCATGAGAAAGCTATTAATCGGGCTCCATCTAGATGCACCAAGTCTAATTGCAGAGCTGCCTCCAGCTTCATTATAGGAGTATATACAAAGTAATACAATTTTTAAAACACAGACCATAAAACAAATAATGGAAATTAAAATTATGAGGGAAAGTAAATAATATGTAAAGAGTTTACCCAAAGCCAGGCACTACAGATTTTATACACATCTCATTTTAGCCATGCAATCCTGCAAATTAGGTGTTATTATCCTGATTTAACAGATGAAGAATCAGAGGCAAAGAGTAAATGACTTGCCAAGAATACTCAGGTAATAAATGGTAAAGCCAGAATTCAAAACCATGGTATCCTAAAGCTATTTACTAAATTGAGGTATGTGTTCCCCAGGGGATGTTCAAGACATCCATCTTGGTGGAGCAAACCAAATATTAGAAATTTAGTTATGTTTATTTTTTAATGTCATCATTTTAAAGTTTTTTGTATATGTTTTACATATAACCATAATATATTAGTACATAGTACATGCATACATATACGTAAATACATATTACGCTTCTGCTGGGCAGCTTTTCTTGATCTCTGCCTTTATTTTTTTCTGAGCCTTGTTCTTCGGTCTTCTCACTGATTCTGTGCACCAGCTGATTGCCTCAAGTGCTAGAAATCTACCCAGGAAGGCTGATATGCATGGGCTACATTAATGAGCTCTCATGTATTCTGGCTTCTGGTCGGTTATGAATAAAGATGTGTAAAATAAAAAGTTCGAAGCCCACTGCTCTGAACTCTTTCAAAGGACAGTATAGTGCAATTGTTAGGAGCATAGATTCTGGAACTAGACTGTATATGTTCAAACCTCAGCCCTAACACATTTTAGCTGAGAGACCCTGGGTAACTTAGTCTCTCTGTACCTCTTCTGTAATATGCAAATTTAAGTAATACATAGAGCCCTTAGACAAATGTCTGGCACATAATAAGAGTCTAATAACCTAAGCCATTATCATCACATTACATGATCCTTCAAAGTAATCGTTCAGGAAATTACCTAGTCATACTACTACTACCATAGATCCCTCATAACTCTTTTTTTAAATTTATTATTTATTAAAGTATAGTTGACATACGATATCATATTAGTTTCAGGTACACAACAGTGATCTGACATTTAGGTATCTTACAGTGTTTTGTCTTCTTATGTTTCAAATCATTCTTCAAAATAAATCTATTTTCTAAAGTCAAATACAAATGCAAAGATTAAGGATGTTCATTTCTGCGACTTTTTACAAAAATATACCCTAAGCTCCGGCATCTCTTCCAAAAGAAGGCAAAGCATGTTATCAGCACTTTCGGCAATGCTAGACTAAGTTACTAACCAAAGAGGAGAAATCTAAGTTATGTCTAGCAAAAAGAATGCTCATATTAATGAAAAAAAAATAACCATTTTATTAGAGCAATGTAATGCAAGGAATCCAATAATTAGTGTCAAATAAAACTAGAATACCTGGCTCAATATTTGCTAATAGAATCACCTACAGATCATTAACATCTGTAAGGTGATTTAATAATTTCTTGCTTTCAGGTTTGAGGTGGGAGATGAGCTCAGTGAGGTGGAGAACCAGGTGATACAGGGTCATGTAAGCTATTGTTAGGACTTTGGCTTTTTGTTTTGAGTCAGCGGGGAAACCATTGGAGACTCTTGACAAAGGGGAAGCATGTCATGCCTTTAAAAGGATCATTGTGACTCTTGGGTTGTGAATACTATTAAGGTGGAAGCAGGGACACCAATTAAGAACTGATGGCAGCAGTGCAGGTGAAAGGCGATGGTGTTTTGGAACATGGAGGTAATAGTGGAAATGATGAGACATGATGACTTTGCAGATATATTTTGAAACTAAACATATATTTAAAGGGATAATGTAAGTTTCTGAACATATATTTAAAGGGATAATGTAAGTAAAATGCTTCAATCAGATAACTAGTATATGATAAAATCAATAAAGGGACACAATCATTATTACTCTATGCTCAAAATTTGTACAATAATCATGGATAGCCAGTCTGTTCTGGATTGGCATGAACTAGGATCTTCTAACATATTTTTTTCCTTTCTAAAATATTTTAATTTTTCCTTAATAGGCAGATGGCATAATCCTAAGAGCTAGGGTTCTGTAGTCAGACATACATGGGTTCAAATCTTGGCTCCACCTCTTAGTAACTGTTTGACCTTGAGCAAGTTACTTAACCTCTCTGTACCACACTGCCTTCATCTGTAAAAAGGGAGACTTGATAAAATATACTCCAAAGAGTTTTGTGAGTATCCAATAAGTTAATCTTTATAAAGTATTTAGAAGTGTGCCTGCCACATAGTAAATTCTCATTAAATGTTAGCTATTATTGTCAGCTTCTATGTTTTTTTGCTTTCTTATTTTACATTTTGAACTTTTTTGTTTTGATTGAAAAAGCAAATTGTGTTTGTTGTAAAAGAAAATTTTAAACCATATAGATATGAATGACTTAGAAATTAAAATGCCCCTCTAATTCTATACCCAGAGGGAATTATTAAACAGTATAGCAAATATTGATCCAGATTTTTACCTGTGTGTCTAGCACACCTACCTATGCGTTAATTTACTTTTTAATAAAACAGGTACTTTGCAACTTTTTAAAATTTATTTATGCCTACAGCACCTGGTCTTCCTAAGTGGTCTCCCATCCAAGCACTAACCAGGCATGATCCTGCTTAGCTTCCGAGATCAGACATCGGACTTGTTCAGGGCGGCATGGCCGTAGACCATGGACTGTGGCTTCACCGAGGTGTAAACACAAGAACTTCTGCATGTAAAGCAGATGTGCTAACCATTACACTATGGAACCACAACCTTTTTTTATCAATTAAAATTTGATCTTAGATATTTTTCCATGTAAGTACACATAAAATGATTATACTGATATTCATAGTTGCATTGTAGTCTAGTGTATGGAAGCCCAATAATTTATTTATTCATTAGTTTATTGAAGTCATTTAGGTGTCCTTCAATTATTTTCACTCTAACAATGCAGCAATTGGTGTCATTTGTATATTTCTGTAGAAAAACATTCTGGAAGAATTTATCTACAGAAGTGGTTATAATGAGTAAGAATTATATGCCTTTCTAAAATATTTATAATCTGTATTGCCAAATTGTCTTTTGAAAAGATCATACCTTTTTGAATTCCCACAAACTGTGAATAAGTGTGAATATTTCTTCTGCTAACTAGACTGGGCAATCTTTTTAATCCTTGCCAATCTTTTTAATCCTTGCCAATCTAATAGGAAAAATAAATATCTAAGTTTTATTGTTTGATTTGCACTTTTTATGGTAGAGTTAATTGTCTTTTCAAATGTTTAAAAATTAGATTTTTTTTTTTTTTTGTACAAACTCTGTAGTTTTACTCATTGATTTTTTTCTGGTTGAGTTTTTTAATTATTTATTTTTTTCTTTTCTCCTCTTTAAATTTTGAAAAAGGCAAGCCATAGGGTGAGTGAAAATATTCTTCTTAAACAAAAGTCCCTGGCTTTGGACTTGTGTGTCCTCAGTTCATTTATCTTGGAGCTGCACTACAAAAATTTAGTAATCAAAGAAGCCATTAGAATCTGATTTATAAATTCGAATGATTATGGGATTTTACAGTGGAGTTTTCAAAGTGGAGACACATCTGTTTATCTGATTCCAAATAGAGAAATAAACAGCGATGGCAGCTGCATTGTAATGCAATTCAAAATACAAACCTTGGAAGTTTTTGTCGAATGTTGTATAAAAAGAAACTAGTTCAGCTAAAAAGCATAATCTATCAAATGTCTTCCTTGTTCATGCATACCTCTATTTTCACTTGACACAAAATGCTGAAGAATGAATAACAACTAGAATTAATAAGGGAAATTGCCAAGCATTTTGTACATATTGTCAGATGGGTGTTGACTTCTGTATATCAACATGATTTCCTGAGGAGTATATGAGTGGTCGGTCATGTATGAGGGGAGCACTGAAAGAGCATACAATGGTAAGCAGAGAGTCGTAAAAACATACCTTTGAACTCTGCCTTCTCCAGCACGAGGGAGGTGGCTCCATAGGCTGAAACCATTGGCTACAGGGATTGTGGCAGAGGTATTTACTACTCACTGAATGTCATGGGCACTTCCACATTTCCCAGCACCCCTGAAATATGCAGGGGCACAGAACAGTAAGTCTGGCCAATGGGTTGTGAGAAGGAGACAAATGTCACTTCTGGCCTGAAGCATTGAATGTCTTGCCCCCCTCTCTTGCCCTGTTACAGCAACCAAAGAGGTCAGGATCCCATATGGTGCAGCTGAAAGGCAGCTGAACCTCCATCAGCAGCCTGGGGCCTTGAGGGACCAGTTGAAGCAGGTTTCCTCGCTGACCCACATTGGACCTGTAGCATAAGTGAGAAAGAAACTTTTTGTTTGCGTTAAGCACTGAGAGTGGATTGTCGTTTGCATTGCATCATAGCCCAGGTTAACATAGCTGACTCAGCCTTATTAATAATAGCTAACACTGTTGAGTGCTAATCCATTGCAGGCACCAAGCTGTAAATTCTACATGCATTACCTAATATCTCACAACAACCTTATGAGATAGACAATAGTATTATCATATATGACATATGATATATATCTATATCGTACATATCAATGGTATGTAGATATCATCTATATGCAGATATATGATATATCATATATATATGAGATAGACAATAGTATTATCATATATGCCACGATATATATCTATATCATACATATCAATAGTATGTAGATATCATCTATATGCAGATATATGATATGTCATATATATCAGTAGTATATTGTGAAAGGAAGCTTTCTTCCTTTCTTCTTGTTATGCTAGAAATCATGTCTCTCCTTCAAGGTAAGGTCACTCTCTCCACATGAGATCTGGATGCCATCTCTTCTCCCTTTAGAATATTGATTATTCTTTCAGTCTCCTGAATCTGTGTTTTCTCCTCTTCTATTCAGTTTGCCCCTCAGTGTTCTAAAGTCTCTCCAAGCTTAATAAAAGCCCTCCATCCACCTCTCTTCCTCCTCCAATTACTATCTCCCCATCTCTCCTAGACTATATCTATCTCCTACCTCCAAAGCATTCACCTTCACTTCGTTCCCTTAGCTTCTCCCACTCTTACCACTCCAATATTGTTTATTCTTCCTGCACTCTATCAAACAACTCTTTTCAGCACCACTAATGATCTCTGCATTCTTAAATTCAGTGAGCATTTAGTTTTCACCTTACTTGATTTCTCAGTGTCATGTGATGCAATTGACCACACTCTCCTTATTAAAACTCTATTCTGTAGGATGTCCCCTTCTGGTCACTCTATCTCCTTTTCAGCTTCAGCATCTGTTGCTGGGCCATTAAATGTGGGCCTTTGTCACATCTCATCCTAACTTCTCTTTTGTTCTCATTCTGTAGTTACTTTCCAGTCATTCACCTAGCAGTCTTTCCCAAGGCTACTATCTCCACCTAGACCCAGGCATCTGCCAAAAAATGTGCCTCCATCTGGACCTTCTGCTCAATTGCCTGCTCAGCTCAGCATCTCCACTTTTATATCATAAACTGTCATGCTCTCCCCGCCTGACCTACCTAACTCCAAAGCCACCTGCTCCTTCATCAATGTTCCCTATCTCAGTAAACGGAGCCACCCTCCCCCTGTCTACCTGTCTTGGAAACCTAGGAGTAGGGCTGCACCAATACCTTCAGGACTGTTTGGCGCCAAAATGTGCTTTACTATATTTTGAAATTAAAAAAATAAATAAGGCATATTATAAATATAATGTCTTTAAAAGTTCTGATTTTCCCATAGTAACTACAATGATGCTTTTATTTTTTGTATTTTTTTAATAATGCCTACAGCACCTGGTATTCCTTGGTGGTCTCCCATCCAAGTACTAACCAGGCCCGACCCTGCTTAGCTTTCGAGATCAGGCACATTCAGGGCGGCATGGCTATAGATTACAATGATGCTTTTAAAAAGACTATCCAATCCTTTGCCAAATAATTTAGGGCCTTTTTTTGCTATTGCTCTAAGAGCTATTTGGTAGTCCTGTCCTGCCTAGGAGTTAATAGTCAGACATCATATCTTAATTCTATGTCCTAAAATATTTTCAAATCTGCCTGCTCCTCTCTGGTGCCAATGCCCTGTATTCTAAGCCAGTGTGACTACTTGTCTGAATTAGTGTGAAAACCTCTGAAAACTACTTCCTGCACCAATTTATTCTCCACGAAGCAGACAGGCAGAATGATTCTAGGTATACTCATAATGGATCCTATCAATTCATTGCTTAAAAGCCCTCAATGGCTTCCCATTGTCCTCAGGATAAAATCTTAGATCCTTAACAGGCCCAAGAACCTGCCACCTTGCCATGATCCAGTGTTAACTGTTTGAGCTATGGAAAGAGCCAAGCTCCCTGTGAGCCTTTGCACATGATTTACGCTCTGCCCAGAGCTTTCTTGCCCCCTCCTGGCTTCTTTTTCAGTTCTTACATTTGATGTCCTGTCTTCAGATAAGCTTTTAACCCCTCACACCAGGTCAGTGCTCCTTGTTAAACATTTTCATAGTAACTCCTACTTTGCTTTGTAACTAAGTAATTATTTGTGTATTGGAAAAAGTCAGTAACACGTTTCTGTACACACAGAAATTCAGCAATCCTTGAATCCTAACCCTGGAAGATGGCTTTTTGCCTTTCTTTTATAATGGCCAAGTGTTGATGCACTGGACACTAAGGTTTGACTACAGAAAAATGTGACATCTCTGGGCAAATTCTAGAGTAATGATGTTCTGCTGTTGGTGAACCTTTTCCAACATGTTCCTGTCACAGACTGTACACCTTAGCCACCTTCTATGGAAGGAAGGGGGCTGTCCAGCATACAAGCTGGACTAGCCAAACTGGGCCCCCGCAAACCCATTGTATAATCCCCACATCCCTAAACGCGGGGAACATTAATCACTTTACAGGGCTGTAGTAGGGCTGACTCATTTAATAAAGATTTAATGAAAATCTAGTATATGCCAGGTTTTGGGTTAGATACTGGGGATACAAATGTGATTTAGGATGTTTAGCAGAGTACCTATCTCATTTAGTTATAAATGGTCACTATTACTAGTGTATTACAGTTGTGCGTCGACGTTTGCCTGTGTAACACATCTTGAGTGAGAACATGTTTTATCTGTGACGTCCATGACTATCCCAACAGGGTCCCTGTGGGGCCAGGATCTCCACCACAGCAAACGTGCGCTCTTTAAGGAACAACTGTGCGGCGTAGCCGCCCCCGCCTCCGCTCCCGGGCCACCAGAGGGCGCGCGGCCTTCCCCCGCCCCACCACTGCGTCTGCGCCTGCGCACCACAGGCCGCCCGGCCTCCTGTCTTCTCCCCTCCCCTCCCCGCGGCGTCCGCCCCGCCCAGCCCAGCCCCGCCTCGCGCAATAACGCTCCTCCTTCGTTGCCCCTGGTTGCCGTTTGTTGACTTCCGGTAACGCGGTAGTCGCAAATGTCGAGAGTGTCGCCATGGGGGGCAGAGGGGCTTCCGCGGCCCAAGTTGGGGCTGAGGTGCTGCCTTAGGCCTCACCGAGTCTCTCCCGCCGTCTTTCCGGCCCAGACGAACCCACCTCGTTTCGCCCTCGGCATGGGGGAACCTGAGGAGGTGGTGCCCGGTGAGTCGCGTCCGCTGAAGTGGCAGCGGGCCCAGAGGGAGGGTCTGCGGGAGGGCTGGCGGCTAGGCCCCGCCTCCGGGCCAGCCCCGTCGAGGGACAGGCCAGGGCCGCGGTCGCCAGACTGCGGCCGTAGCTCTGGCCGCGCGCCCCGGGAATGATCGAAGGGAGAAGAAAGGAGGGGAGGGACCTGAGAGGAAACAAGGAGGAAGAAGGTGCTTGCCTTTTTGTTGTTGTTTTTAAATGAACTTTTGATGAGTTTCTCGAAAGTTGGGCTGTTTTTACCTCTCTATAAACTTTCCAAAGTACCTTTTTCGAGGTCCCCAGGATCCAGTTATATATTGAATGCGGTTAAGAGTGGGCGGTGAGGGGACGTGAGGTAAAATGGGGATAAAGACTTGAGGAAAAAGGAGAGGCGGGGGTAAAGCGGGAGCCATTAGAGTGGTTTTTTAAGACTTCTTTTTCCCTGAGTCCCAGAATACATTTGACATTGTGAAGGCATACGTACGTTACTGCATACATACTGTTTAACAGAAATAGACGTTTCATAAAGCACTTGAGATGCGCTCAGAGATTTTCTATAATACATTCCTTTAAAAATGGTCATCGTGTTTCACCAAATTGATTTTCTGACCCATTAATGCGTTATGACTAAGAGTTTGAAGAAAAAAAAAAACTGGATTAGAGCAGAATCATTCATTCACAGAAATAAGTATTCTGCCTTCTGCCATGCTCTTGGTTCTAACAGATTCCTGCCCTCCTTGGGTTCACAGCTTAGTGAAGGATACAAGAAAGTAAACAAAATGGCAATACCCGAACCATTTGACAGTAGCCAGGAGGCCAGAGGAGAGCTACCAAACCCTGATTTGGGTGAGGGTATCAGGGAAGGTTTGCTGGGGAGCCAGAGCAGGACAAAACAGTTAAAATTATTCATTCTAGGGAAATCCAGAGACTGCTCTAGAACCTCACTTCCCAAATCTAAATTATCAGAACTGAGACGCCTCACAGTTGTTCTCAAAAGGTTCTCCATGTGGCTAATCTCATGCATTAACATTTATTATTAATACTCATGTTCACGATGTTTTCCTTTCTGGTACCCATTAGTTTCTTTATGTGTGATCCTCTTCCTTGATATTTCTTCAGAAAGTGAATCTGGCTTCCTATTTGGGGTGTGTGTGTGTGTATTTAAATGATTATCAGGAACTGGTAGGGGTTTGGGGTTTCCAAAATGGTACTGGACCAAACCCCCTGCATCCTGGTGATGCTAATGATGAAACTCAATACTGTCCTGTTTCTGTGTGTGGAGAAAAGTCCCCAGTCGGGGGCTAGGCCATGAGATGTTTACCAGTGTGAGTAGGGCACCAATTGTATCAGCTCATTTAAGGGAACAGATATTTCACCTGGTAATATAGCAAGACTATTAGTAATTGACTGCCCTCCTTGTGATAATGTATTTCTTATTTTGCACGAGTAACTGAATAATACATATTTAATTTAGTAGATTTCATAAATAAAATTGGAATGAAGTCTGAGGAGTAAGACTGAATTAAGGTGGAAGAAGGAGGGCTTAAACAGTTCTACAGTGGAGGCAAAGCTGTCATGAGAAGGACTCAGAATAGATAAATTACTAAAAAAAATATTTTAGTAACAGACAACATAGTAAAAGTTGTAAAATAGAACCTATCATATTTTTGCAGATTCGGGTGCTGTGTTTACATTTGGAAAAACTAAATTTGCTGAAAATATGCCCAGCAAATTCTGGTTTAAAAATGATATCCCTACATATCTTGCATGTGGAGATGAACATACTGCTATTATTACAGGTTAGTATTAAAATCCTAAATGAGGATAATAATACTTAGAAAACTCTAAATATTATAGATGTGCTGTGTTTTAAACATATTGAAAATAGTGTTTTTTTATTTTGCCAGAGAATTCTTGATAATTAATTCATCAAGAGAATCTTTTAAATTTTAAGTTCCCTTAGTATATTCAAATGTGATTTTCTATACACACAACTTTCTTAGAGTAAATCTATTTTAATATATCTCTATAATTTTTTTAAAAACTGTTATTGTATAATCTTAGAAACTCTTTTACACCTAACAGAATCTGGCTATATGTATATAGACAAGGTAACCTGTGTCAACATGCGAAACAATGTCACCTTTTAAGTATAGCATTTTTATTGCTTTGTGGTTACTTTATCTCACAATATTTTATGTTGAAAATGCTTCAATTTATTATTCCTTTTTCCTCTTCACCAGGAAATAATAAACTTTACATGTTTGGCAGTAACAACTGGGGCCAGTTAGGACTAGGATCAAGGTCAACTGTTAGCAAGCCAACGTGTGTCAAAGGTTTGGAGTCTTTTCTTTTTTATTACTTTAAATATGTAACAAACTATATAAAGTATTTTTATATTGATTGTGTGGTTCTTTAATGCATAAGTAATAAAGCCTTTAGTTCTTTATTTTCTGATATTTGCTTGAATATTGTTGGCATTTTACTTTATATGATACTTAGAAATACTTTTATATGTTAGAGTCTGAAAATCACATTGATTTTAAACCCAAAGGCTACAAAAGAAAGTAATAATTCTACACTACTCTACTTGAACATTTCTTCCTTGTTTGTAAATCTACTTAAATAATATCATTATTCTATATACAGAGAACAAACAATATGTTAGAATTTTGAACTCTGTCTCATTTGTTAGAGTTGTGGACATCATGGTACCGTGTAGTTACTAGTTTTATAAAACACACTTGACCCTGCTATATCTAGTGAGTAGACGTACTAAACAAAACATGAAGACTAGTGGTTGATTAGTACTAGTGTTCTTACAAGAATAACAGTACAAAATATTTTAAATCAGATCTGTCCCAGAAAATAGGGGACATATAATAACTTTACAAAGTTTTTTCACTGTTATGTGCAAAGCTTTTGTTTAGATATAACCTATGAACGTCAACTAAACTTGAATGGCTATGGAGATTCCTTGGGATACGACAATAGCAGTATTCTTTATCTTCCTAGCCAAAATTTCAATTTCAACTCAAAATTTCAGTGTAATTGATCATATTTATGCTATTTATAGGTGTTTTTATGAAACTTTTAAAGTACTCCACTTGGTCAAAAAGTATTTATTGGGCATAGTCTATTAAACCATTGGGTGTATTCATGGTGCCTGTGATTCTTACTCTCAAATATCTAATAGACTAGCTAACAGGATTGCCTAGACTGTTACATCCTTGAGACCAGGGACTCTGTCTTAGTGATGTCTGCAGCCGCTATGCCAAGCACTTAGAAGGTGTTCTATAAAGGTTTTTTTGAATGTATAAATGAATAAATGAAGAACTTAACATAGGTACATGCCTATGATTATTTAACTTAACAGTGTTTCATTGAGTGAGGTAGAAGGTCATAGTGATAACAGATTAGGTAATATAACAGGTTGGTGAGGTGACACTGTAGCAGAATGCAGTGGATCTCAGCACATAGTACTTACTTTTGGAGTTTTAAAAAATATATAGATGCCTTAGCCTTAGCTCAGACCTACTGACTCAGATTCTCCAGGGATGGGACTGAGCTATCTGTATTTTTCTCAGAGCTCCACTGGTTATTATGATGCACAACTAGTTCTGAAAACTTTTGGTTTAGTAGTTAAGAACATCGACTTTGGAGTCAGACAGTCCTGGGTTTAAATCACAGTCCTACCACTTCGTTACCATTTGATTGTATTATTTATCATTTTAATAACCATAAAATATTTTAACTGTCATATTTTTAGCTTTAAAACCCGAAAAGGTGAAATTTGCTGCCTGTGGACGGAACCACACCCTGGTTTTAACAGGTATTTTATTTGATCTGTATGATTTCCTGCTTGATTTGAGGACTGAAGTCTCGGTCCAGTACATTTGTGGCTTTGTAAAATTAATAATACTGGTATCTTGGCAACAGTAATATTAGGATTTTTAAAGATGTATCTTGGCAACAGTAATAGGATTTTTAAAGACGTAAGTTTTCAAAGGCAAATGAGATGTAGTATACTCGTTTGCCTTTGAAAATATGCAGATACATGTTAAGTGACTGAAGGAAAAGCTTATTTTCTTGGATTACATCAAGAGACAGCATCTCAGGGACTGATTGTTCCAGATCTTGCTCTTCCCTCTTCTTTTCTGAAGGAGAGTGGGAATGGCTCCCACCCTTACATCAACCCTTATTGATGTGGGTCACCACAATTTCAATGAAAATCCAAACAGGCTGTGTTTGGCAGGGGGTAGAGGTTGCATGTGTGTGTAGAAATTGACAAGGTGATTCTTAAGTTTCTAACGAAAAGCAAAGGACCTAGAATAGCAAAACAGTTTTGAAAAGAATAATATTGGAGCACTAGCACTACCTGATCTCAAGACTTACTATAAAGCTACTGTAATCAAGACAGTGTGCTATTAGTGAAAAGACAGACAAAGATGAATAGAACAGAATAGAGTCTAGAAATAAACCCATATGTATATACCCAACTAATATTTGACAAAGGTGTCAAGGCAATTCAATGGAGAAAAGGTAGTCTTGTGAACAAATGCTGCGGGAACAGTTAGACATCCAGGTCCTGGCCACTGGCATTTCTTCCTACCTCCTTTTCTTCCCACACAACTTCTTCTGTCTTCAGACTATTCTCACTGCCTTGGCTCCTCCTCCTCACCTCTCTGCCCTCATTCATACTTTTCCCTTGCTGAAATGTCTTTTACTCAGATTCTTATCTTTTAAGATACAGTGTAAGTCTTATTTCTCTCATGGAGCTTCTTGTGGCTATTCAGATTTTTACTCACATGGTTCTCTGAACTGCTTAAAGTATTTCACCAACTCCAGTTTGTTCCATATGTTAAATTGTGTGGTCCAATTCCATGTGGCCCTGTGATGTCTTCCATTTGAAAGCTAATCTTGTTTCCTCAGTTTAATTTCATTTTCTTTAAAAAATATCTAATTTTAAATTTTTACCGATTCAGGCTGATCTTGCCCTCAGTTTCCTTTATAATTTAGTGAGGTTTTAACTTCATGTGCATTTTTTTATTTGATTTTTTCAATTTTTTATGTGCATTTTTATGACACGTTTCACTAATTTTTAATATGTATGTGTTTCAAAGGTTTTTATTACTTTAGAGCTTACTGGCAATGTTTATTATCTAGGCATGATATACTTCTTAATTAAGAAAGTAATTAACAAATATTTATATAGTGCTTCCAATGAGCCAATGCTATTTTAAGAATTTTACAAATGTTAACCAATTTAATCTTCATAATAGCTCTATGAAGTAGGCACTATTATTATCCCTGTTTTACAGATGAGGAAAAGGAGACGTTGAGTGGTTAACGGCAGCTCAGCCAAGGTCACACAAGCCAGAATTTATGCCCAGGAAGTTTGGCTGTGGAGTCCTTTTTCCTAAATACAATGCTATACTACCTCATTTTATTTGTTACTTATTATATCATAGCTTTAATTGAGTGTGGAAGTTAAAGTTAAGGAGCCATATCTCTTTTTTAAAATAGCTCAATTTGGATTGTAAACTTATTTGGAAATTGCTTTCTCCTTTTCTGCTCTGAATTAATCGAGTGCTGCATAAGTAAGAAAATACATTCCACACATTCTGTGCATTTCAATTGCTACCAGAGCTATAGAATGATTTTTAAAATCTCACAAAAATGTATAGACTTGCTTGTTTTGCTTTATTTTTTAAAACGGAATGAAGTTGTGTACCAAGTTATAGGACAATGTCAGGTTAACAACTTTCTTCACTTGTTAATAGAGGAAATATCTGGTATATACTGGCCTGTCTCATAAAGATGGTGACTGTACTATACTGATGTGTTCTTTTTCATGTGCAGAAGAAGGCAAAGTATATGCAGCTGGAGGAAATAATGAAGGACAGCTAGGACTTGGTGACACTGAAGATAGAAACACTTTTCATCCAATTTGTTTTTTTACATCTCAGCATCAGCTTAAACAGCTCTCTGCTGGATCTAACACTTCAGCTGCACTAACCGGTGAGGCTTTTTTTCCATTTTAAGCTGGGGCATATCCCTTTCCTTTAGACCAGGATATACCAACTTAGTAAATTGAAGACAGCATTGCCCTTTAGTTTTCTTTCATTGACAGTGTGTTTTCAGAATGCATTTAAAATGGAACTTCAAATCATAACATATATTACAATTTTACGCTTATGCCCAGGAAGTTAGAGTTAGATGTAAACATACATTTTGAAGATGTGTTAAATCAATTCTAAGTTATGCTGTTCATCTACTCATTTGATATTCTTAAATATTATCTTCATTGTATGTTCCGAAAGTTATACTTGCAGCTTTAATGAAGTTGCTATCAGAAACATCATAGAAATCTGTTGGATATGTACAGTTAAAATACAGTTTATAATGGTCATTGCATCTCTCTGCCTCCCTATTAGAATCCTATATGAGAAACAACTTTAAAATTTGGAGCCAGCATAAACCTAGTCTCACTGAAGAAGCTGCCAGAGTGCTTCTTTGTCCCAATCTGGAGAGCTGTTTATCATAAGGTGTTGCTCTGGCTGTCAGGAGAGCCAGAGGCGGCTCTGCAGCTCCATCCTTTCAATTCTGTCAGCCATATAGTTAGCATTTTGACATCCTTCTGTTAGTTCTTATGTTCAATTTTCCTTTTATTTGCCTTATTAAATCACTTCAAAGATTAATTTTTTAAATTAAAAGATAAGTCTTGATGATTTCTTTCTAAAATATTTTTTCCTAGTTTAACTTTTTCTGACATTGAAACCCTGATCAGGAAGAACAGAAATTAACCTGTATTTGAGATGCTATGTATGCTAATATATCTCCTTAGTCTTCGAAGCTAGATTATATGCTTTCAAGTATAAATTATTTTTAAAAAAGGAAAATGCACTCATTTTTTTCTTTCTTTAAATCATCATTTCCACAGTTTCTCAGAGCCAGGTCTTCCAGGCCATTTTAACCTGAGACTTGCCCAAGAGATATCCAGTATGATATCATTCATTTCAGTTGTAGATAGACTGCTCGAAAGGAGGAAACAATTTTCTGTTTAGAGACATTAAAATAAGAAAAAGTTATTATAGGAAAGGATATTCTGTCGTTGCTATTGAGATAAAAATATGGATGTGACTAAAGTGATTTACATCAGGTTATTCTCTGTTCTTTATCATTATAGAAGCATTTCATAATAGAAATTGAACTCTTAGGTAGCTAGCTGGTATAAATATCTTAGTAGTACTTTTCTTTCAAGATGAGTAATTTTTATAAATTAAAAAATAAATGGGCTGTTGGAAATATAATTACTTGATAACCCTAATGCTTTTTAAAATCTTTTTTCCTCATGTTTTCTTTATAGTGGATGGAAACCTTTTTATGTGGGGAGATAATTCTGAAGGGCAAATTGGTTTAAAAAATGTACCCAATGTGTGTGTTCCTCATCAAGTGACCGTTGGGAAACCTATTGCCTGGATCTCTTGTGGATATTACCATTCAGCTTTTGTAACAAGTAAGACAGAATATTTTGGATTACGTTATCTCCCATTTCTAAGTTATTACTAAATTAATAATAAAATGATATAACATTCTACAGTTCCATAGAAGTAACGCCATGGTAGTCCAAGTAATGAAATAATTTGATGTGTTTTAGGCCACAGTATTTATCTACTTCAATAATAAGAGTTTTTTTAATTTCAAACTCTCTCTGACATGTTAACTTTTTAAGTGAATATTAGGTGTATTAGGTATACAAAATTTATGTGTTAGAAACCCTTCTAAGTTTTGATTCTAAAACTTCTTGGACTCTTCTCGCATGAAAAACAAGATCTGTTGGCCACTTTCCTCTAGATCTCCTTGCCTCTGTACTTTGACCTATTCTACTCTTGCCATTATAATTTTCTTTTATTATTTCTATACATGAGGCATACTTTCATTGTGGGAACAGGGGTGAAGACTAGATGGAAAAGAAGAGAGGTCAGTATGGGATATTTCTTTGGTGGGACTTTAATCAGCATCCTTAATGTCTCTCATTCCTGGGCTCACTGGCAATCTTTTCTACCTTAGTTAAAATATTTGAAATGTTGGACTCTATTATGGTCTACATCTATGTTAGTAATAATAGGAGAAGTATGATCATGGCTTTCCATCTTATTGATGGTTTTTCTAACAGTAAAATCACCTAGAGGAAACAGTTTTGCGGCCCCTCTTAGACATCTCTCTAAATCTTTGTTTTATACATTTACTCCTTATTTCATGCACTTCAGATTCAGTTTTAGAAAGTGCCAATTGACTCATCCCGGTGCTCCCCAGATTTACCAGTGAATTTCTAGCAGCTTGGTACCAAGAGAGGGCAAAATCCAGTTTGGTTGGTATTGTTTACCACTGTATCAGTTTGTGTCTTGAACAAACTGATAACCAATTAATATAGTTCACTGGGGGAGTGAGTGAATCAATGACCAGTTGATTGTGTTCCTTGGGGCAATATACCACCCACCAACTTATTAGTACCTTTAGGGCTCCTTGAGTTGGTATAGTCTATGCTCACTTTATTCATAAAAGAAAACAAAAAAAAGGGGGAAAAAAACAAAAATTTCAAGTAAAAGCATTGTCTTATACTTGAGTTTTAATAAAACTGCAGAAATTATTTTTATGGCTAAACTCTGCTTTATCCAGGAGGGGAGTAAGTGGAATTGTTCATCTTTACCCAACAGGTGTTAAATTGAGCTTTTTTGCTTTGTTTTTTGTTTACATGCCTTTTTTAAAGAAAAACAGCATTATTGAAAGATAGCTCACACACCATACAATTCACCCATGTCAAGGTATGAGGAGCAGCAGGAGTTTATAGACAGAGGTAGAAAGAGACTCATCTGGACTGATTTCATATGAGAGGCAAAAGGCATGGAACAAGGGGGAAGGGTGCTGACTCACTGAGTATCTCTTCTGTACTGGTGTGTGTTAAATACCAAATAGAAAACTGTGCTGGGGAAAACTTCACCTTCTGTACAGAAAAATCAAAAAAATCAGCATAGCTATGTTAGCAGTATTTGACCAAGTTTTTTGTTATATTACTATTACTATTATTATTATTGTTGTTATTATTGTTATTGTTGTTATTATTATTAAAGTGTAGTTGGCATACAATATTATATTAGTTTCAAGTTTGACCAAGTTTAACATACCTTGTTGTTAGATGTCCCACAGCTTCCCTAAGTTTGCTAGAAGGGCTCTTACACTTCAATAGCAGCTTATGCTCATGGCTAAGATTTATTACAGAGCAAAAGCAACTGGAAAAAGATATGTATTGGCGGAGTGCAGAGAGGTCCAGCATAGGCTCCCTAGTCTCTTCTCTTCCCAGGCCACACAGGACATGCTTTCTCTTTGGCAACAAACTTTGGGGACGTATTATGTGTAATGTCTCTGCCCAGAGAAGCCCACTGCAGTCTCAGGGTCTGAGGCTTTTATGTGGAATGTGATCATGTAGGCAACGTCCTGCCAGCAACTGGCCACAGTATCAGAAACTCAGGTCCCTCAACAGAGAAACCAGGTATACCTGATCAGTGTTGATGTTTGTGCAAAGCAATCTTAGGAAGTTAATATGGTATAATTCATTGCTCCAGGGTATATAACAAAATCATTGATCACATAAAGAACACTTCAAGGGCCATATTCCCAGGGGTTGGTCAGTGATCAATCATGGTTCTCTTGGAGACATGCAATTATAAGCAACAAGACCTGTTTTGTTACCTCTTTCCTCATACCAATGGTGATATGTTCTGTGTCATTCTTTACATTAGATTATATATTTACAAAAGTTTTTTAATTGCTGCTTTATAGAACTCAGTTCAGTTTATAGAAATGAATAAAAGAAATTCGTACTTTCAAGAAGCTCATAGTCATAGTGTGATAAGTGTAATAATAGAAACAAGTCAATAGTATTAGTATGGACAAGGTAGTAATTAAATGTCAGTGGTTACTTGATAAGAGAGTCTTTCTGGAGGAAGTACTAACTGAGTAAAATCTGTTACCTTAAGACTGTATAATGTATTTACTCACACATGAATGAGTTTTCTGAAACAAGTTTTATAAAAATCAATTATTCATTTATTCAACAAGTATTCATTAAATGCTCAGTGTACTAGACATTCTGCCGGGTTTTTAGAATACCATAATGAGCAAAACAAAATCTATGTCCTTGTGGGGGCTTAATGTCTAGTCATTTTGCTATATTAAGAGGAAGTCAAAGAAATATGATAGTCTTCTCTCTTTTGTGAAATAGCTAAAATAATTTTCTAGCTGTTTATCAATAGTGATGGTCATGAATTCTTCATGAAGATTTTGGATTAGAATAATCAAGAGGAAAGGAAAATCTGGTTTTATTTCCTCACCAGACAGTAAAAATATCTCAAGAAAGTTCAAATTTATTAAGACGCCATTTTCTAAATTTTTTATTGAACATGAGAACCTGTACTAAAAAGACCAGTATCTTGTTCATTTTTATGTTGTCATTGACCACTGTTCTTTTCCTTTAATAGTGGAGGGAGAACTATATACATTTGGAGAAACTGAGTGTGGGAAGTTAGGTCTTCCCAGACAGCTGCTGATGAATCATAAAGTGCCCCAGCTGGTGCCTGGAATTCCTGAGAAGGTGATCCAAGTAGCTTGTGGTGGAGGGCACACGGTGGTTCTCACAGGTATGTGTGGACCCTGCTGCTCTGTTTCTTGCTTTCTGTGGTGGCTAATGACAAAAAATGTTCTACATTTTTTAAATTGTGGTAAGAACACTTAACATGTGATTTACCCTCTTAAGTGAGTTTTAAGCATACAGTACCATATTATCTATAGGCATAATAGATATGGTGAATCTCTAGAAGTTACCTTGCATATCTGAAACTTTATACGCATTGATTAGCAGCTCCTCCTCCCCCCATCCAAGCTCCTGGCAACCATTATTTTAATCTTTGCTTCTATGAGTTTGACTACTTAGGTAGCTCATATAAATTGGCCTTGAATCTTTTTCTGTGAAGATCCCGACTTTTTATTCCTATAGTTAATATACATTTCTGGCCTATGGAAGAATTTCTTAAATAGAAAAAAATGAATCTTGTTGAATGGTTTTCCCTATCATAATTGATATTTTTATGATCTTAACACCTTTACTGGCAGCAAATGACATTGTTTTTAGCTCATTATCAAAGACAAACTGTTTTCAATATTTATATGGAAACATATATGTTTTCCATATATATGCCATATTTATCTAAAATTGTCATTTTTTTCTGAAACATTTTCTTTTGGAGAGACTCCCTTTCCATACTATTTTCTATAGTCATTGATAATTCTTTTCTTTGTGATATTCACCATGTATAACTCGGTGATTTCTTTGTGATTTTTATATTCCGTTATAGTAATTTATTTAAAAATGTTAAGATTTTAAATTACAGATAATAAAGTCAGAATATTAATTGTAATGTCACTTTAGTTTCTGAATTTTGTATTTAGTATGACGTTATTTCTCAGGATTCTAGTCAATATGTTAAAATATACTTATGTTTGATAATATGCTTACTAAATCGACATTCCCAAATTTGTTAGGCGTTAGCTTTATGTTAGATGAGTACTGTAGAGGTAATGTAGTTAGGTAGTGAATTGTCATTTTCTTGGTTAAAAAGAAATGAAGTTTCTGAAATTGCCATTTAGTCTTCAGTAACCCAAAGTTGCAAGTGTTCTAGACAAATTTTAAATAATATCCAATTCTCAGATGATATGCTTAATGTTCCAAGGTGATTGAGAAATATTTTATCTTTAGATTTTTCTCTCTTACATAGCTTTTCCTTAACTTCTTTTTCTAGTCCCAGTCATGCTTATTAAGCTATGGTTTCCTAGAATTACAATTTCCAGATGGAATCTTTTTCCAAGTTAGAAATAATTTTTTTCAAGGCATCCACTCTAAATTTGGAAATAATTTTGAGGTTTAAGTTCTTTTTGAATTTTTGCTGACAAAATGATTTTTTATATATTTTCCAAAATTTTTATTTTATGAATTAAACTTTAAAATTAACCTTTATAAATTATCTGAATATTCATTCTATAGGCAGAAATGCAACTTATTCTTTGTTATGTATTGTCTCTAGTTTGTATAAAGATTATAGAAATAATTTATAAGGTGATTGAGTGGTATTCTGAAGGATACAAATATTGATTACGTAATAACAATGTCATTTAACCATACATTATAAAATATTTTCATATAAAATGAGCACCAAGATAATCCACAATACTTTTAATTATACTTAAAATAAAAAAAAAATACACTTAAGTATGATATTTTCTTAAAATATTATAGACATTAATCTTCCCGTGGACTTTGTTTTGAGGTTAAAAACCATACTGCCAGAAATTGGTTGTTTTCTCCAGAGTTTTGCAGACTTTGGGATCTCACAGACTAGTAAGGTTTTTATATTTTAAGTTTTTTGTTTTGTAGAAATATGAAAACCAACAGATGGTTGCCAAGTTCTGATTTACATTTGGCTAAATATGGACGTTGCAAAAGAAATACCATCTTGTTTTCATCATTATATCATAAAATAAGAGACATTTTCAAATAAAAAAGAAACTCAATTTTATAATAAATTGTATAAACTTATCTATATGGAAAATTTACTACTTTCCCTATTTTTCACATTTCTTCGTGGACCCATGAGAGCTTTATTATGAGTCAGCCCCGGTGAGAAACTTGTATTCTAGAGCACAGTGTGGACAGAAATATTAAATATTTAGTTCTAGGCGAAGAAGAAATGGATCTGAAGAGTGTATTGAACATAGATTGACTAAGTACTGAGTCGAATACCTAAGAGTTATAGAATATAAGACCTTTTAGGAAAGAATAGCTAACCATCTGTTCTAGATTATTCCCTTTACTAAAGGAAAAGGTTTGTATTAGATGTTTCTATGTGGTCCGTCCCCAGCTTTGTTTTCCCTTGTGTCTGTAAATCTGATCTTAAAATTTATTTGGCTATCATTCATTACAATATTACAAAGATAATTTAAATTAGTTCATTGCTGATGAATTTATTTAAACTGTAACATGATAGATTACAAAATACAGCTACTAGTTTTAGTGACGGCAGGATTAGTTTCTCTTTAGAATCAGGGAAACAGTGGACCACTGTTGACAAAATGTCAGACTGGAACTTGGGACACACTAAGTGAGGCAGAGTGATAGATGTCATCTTATATGCCATCCACAGCAGTTACCAAAAGAAAAGAAAGTTTTGGTTATAAGATGGGGTCCATAATGAAATCTAGATCCCAAGGAAAATAATTTATCTTAACGTCTTTAGATTATGTTTGTACAAACTTAAGATCTCTACAGGGCAACAAGTTCCTAGTCATGAAATTAAATGTATTCTGTGAAATTAGAGTACTATTGATCTGAAGCCAACTAATAAAATCTGTTCTCCTAATATAGTATCATTTATTAACTTTGAATTACATTGTTAAATGTTACAAAGGTGACATAGCCAAAAAAGTGTTTTAGTTGTTGTATGTAATGTTCTTAGATGAAAGAGTCTTAGGTCATTTTTTTTTTTTAAATAGAAACTATTGTCATCATTAATCATCTAAGCACTTGAAAGTGAACCATACAGGATAAGGAACAAAACTTTTGTAGCATGATTCAGGCTGCCTAAATGGCCTAATTTTACTGGCCAATATCAGACAATTCAAGAAACAGAGTAATTGTTGGCCAGCTAGAGATAGACAGTTGTTTTAATTTACCTGACATCTTACTCTTAAGCTGAACATTCAGAACTGGAGGTATGCCATATAATTATTAATTAAACTAAGAGATGTAATTTTTTACACTAAAGTAAGGATCTGTTTTGCCTTTGCATCTGTGTGGCTTCATATCCTTAACACAACATATTTTATTTAACAAGTAATATCTATATGTCTTATTTACGAAGTAAACATTTTTATTAGAAAAAATAGAAAGCCGTATGACAATAGATATGTGTTCATCAGTATCCTCCACTGTCAAATTAAGATGACTTGATTACATAATTACTTTTTAGAAAAATATTCTTTACAACTGAATGTCTTATTATGTTTTAAAATCTGCCTGAATGTTTTCTCATTTAATTTTCAAAGCAACTCTGTTAGAAAGAGATTATAACATCAAAGGGTTTAAATAACTTGCCTACTTGCCACAGCAAATAATAATGAAGGTTTGGGCTTCTGCCTGAATTCAAAGGTCTGGCTCTTCTGTAGCAGCAGAGGCAATGTATTGAACTCTGGAGAAGTAGACTAATGTAAAAAACACTGTGCTTCCTAACACAGAGGCCAGGGAGACTTGTGTGTCTAGAAGGACAATTTTATCATTACTCATTTATTCTGTTTTTGTGCTTTTCCATTTCTAGAGAATATATGTGCATAATATTTACTAAGTTATTGGAGGTCCTTTGGAATCACTTAAAAATATTAATATAAATGAAAGCTTTTTACCTTCCTTTCATTATTATTGCATTTCCTAGTAAAGGAACTTTACCTGTGAATAAATCTAGCATTATCTACTGTAATTTTTAATTCTTATGCAAATTCTCTTCTGAAATTGTTTTATAAAATGGACTATTCTATTAAGCTACTTTTAAAAGTAAGGACTTTATAGGAAACACTTTATTTTTTTATTTAAGGCAGTGAAAGGAATTAGCTTAAAGATAATTGATGCTTTTTAAAGAGCTGAGTGGTAATTATAGGGACATTTAAGGTAGTTCACCAACATATATTTTTAGGAATTCCTTTTATGATTATTATAAAAGATGAAATTAGGCCCATGCCATAATTTGTACAGTTGTGTACCTTGTCATTTTTCTCTTCATCATTGAGAAATGTATACTTAAGTATTAGGTATTCTAATATGGATATTTCTTTCAGAGTTACTTAACCTTCATAAAAGATTGAATTACAGTTTTTCTAGATATAATGGTGACAGTGTCTGCTTTCCTGCAATCCTTTTCTTGTATTTGTCCCTTCCCTTTCAGAGAAAGCTGTGTACACCTTTGGACTGGGACAATTTGGTCAGCTGGGTCTTGGCACTTTTATCTTTGAAACTGCAGAACCCAAAATCCTTGAGCCTATTAAGGACCAGAAAATAATTTATATTTCCTGTGGAGAAAATCACACAGCTTTGATAACAGGTACAGATCAGATTTCTCTTATATATTTATAGAACTGGGTATATTTTAGTACAAGATAAATACTAATGTAAAATGAATGTATCTAACTTAAACAAAGGAATTAATAACTGAGAAAATGGAGTTCCTTGTTTAATATGCCCAAATATAAAGTGGTAAACTCCTTTTAAATTTTAATTCAACTTAAAATCAATCTAAATGATCCAAAGATTTAGAATCTCAAAATATGTCAGTGGTGTCAGAGTTAAGACCATAGTATTATACTTTGGCAGAAAACTGGAATCTTTTTGAAATTATACCAATTCAAAGGCTCTTAACTCTACTTAAGCCAGAGGGAAAAATCTTACAAGAAAGAACTTATTTATATATATGACATACTGTTGAATTGTACACTTGAAATTTATTTGATTTTATTAATCAATGTCACCCCAATAATTTTTAATAAAGATTTTAAATGAAAAAAAGTAATTATCCCTGTTCAATCTGACAGAGCTGCTCTCAAGCTAAGTAAATTCTTATGATGCTTTTGCCACTAAGAGGCGTTTTCAGAAGTGACTCTCCTAATTTCTCCACAGTGATAGAAAGACACCTCAAAGACCACTAAGTGAATACCTGGGTCCTCTAGGCCTTTCACACTTTAGTTTCTCCTTTATCCATGGAGATGCTGAACTGGGGCGACTTCTCAACCTCAGAAACTAGGTGTTGCTAGTGTAGGACTCAATAAAGATCCTTCCCTAAAATGACTAACTCAGTTATTTGTAGGCAATTGATATACTCCACAACTTTAATTGCTTTGGAACAAAAGGCTCTGCAATTTCACTGTTTCTAACTCACATTTCTACCTAAAAGTGAAATAAAGCATTAAGAAGTTAGAAATCATAAGTATTTTAAAATAATCCAGATAGTGATATTTCTACATTTTTCCCCTTCTTTTAAAAAAGTCACTGCTACGGTGGAGCTCATCTAATGGTAGCTGGTCAGGGAAACTAGAAGTCGGTAAATACAAGGCACTGCCATGCACTGTCCCTTCTTCCCCAAGGAATCTTTGAGGGAGACCTACCTGCCCATTTTCAAGTATTGATGTCTTTGTTAATATTGTGTGAACTAGAACTATATACAATGTAAAGAATTATTATTCATTCATAGTCCTCGAAGGGTTGTTGATATGTATACTTTACTGCAGGATCTTAATCTGTTTCTCTGTCTTTACTGCCACTTTTTTATCAACTCTAAATTGCCATTAATGGTAAATATACAATATTTATTGATCATCTAACATACATTGAGATTACTTGGTTAAACTTTCATAATACCTTTCCTCCTGATGAAAGAAGTTTTAGTACAAATAATTGAACATTAGCTTTGTTTGCCTTTTTGCTCATGAATCCTCCACAGGGGACGGATGTTAGGAATATTTTTTTCTCCAGGATTAATGAGAGATATGTAGTGAGTATGTAAGTTTTTGTCAGTTCCCCATTATAGCCACTGGCTGATGTCTTTAAAAAGCTCTCTGAGTTTGGAAGTGCAATCAGGTGGCTTGGAGCAGAGTTTATTTTTTCTGGATAAAGGTAATCAAATTAAAAAGGCAAACCTTAAAAAGCATTTTGGATAAAGAAGTCGGCATCAAAAAAGAGGAGGAGGAAGGCAAAACGAAGATAAGGAATAGATATGAAGAAAAGAAATAAGTACCTAATAATAACAATTATAACAGTCTAAATTTAGAGTCTAAACACTGGTTATTGCTGATTTGTAGGCAATCTATTTTTGTATGTTGATTTTTGAACTTAACACTTTACTGAATTATGTTATTATTTCTAATCATTTTTCAGTCAATTCTCTTGGATTTTCTTAGAATGTAATTATTTTGCAATCTTAAGCTAGAAGCCCCCAAATGTGATCATATCATTTCTCGGCTTAAAAACTATTCATTTAGCTTATCATTGCCCTTAAGAAAGAGTTCAGAAATTCTTAATGTGAACTAACAGGATCTTCTGTGTTGTGGTTCCTTCTTACTTCTTCAGACTCATCTCATGCGACTCTCCTTTGTTCTAGAGGCACGTTGGTTGTCATTCAGCTTCTTGACTATGCTGTTTTCTCTTGATTCAGAGCCTTTGTCTGTACTGCTGACTCTGCCTGGAAGATTCTTTTTTTTTTTTTTTTATTAACTTATTTACTTATTTTTGTTGACATTGGTTAATGAAATCCTGTAAGTTTCAAGTGTATAATTCAACAGTAAGGCATTGCATTGTGTGTTCACCACTCACAGTTAGATTTCTTTCTGTCACCACATATTTGACCCCCTTTATCTCATCTACCTCCCCCCTCCCCCAACACTCTGGTAACCACTAGTCTATAGTCCATGCCCATGAGTCTCTGTTTGTTTGTCCTGTTTGTTTGTTGCTTTTAGGTTTATCTCACATATAAGTGATATCATGTCATTTTCAACTTTTTCTGTCTGGCTTATTTCGCTTAGCATTATCATCTCGAGGTCCATCCATGTTGTCGCAAATGACAGTATTTCATTTCTTCTTATGGCAGAGTAATATTCCATTGTATATATGTACCACAGCTTCTTTAGCCAATCATCTATTGTAGGACACTTTGGTTGCTTCCATGTCCTGGCCACAGTGAATAATGCTGTTATGAACATCGGTGTGCAAATATCTTTTCAGATATGGGTTTTCAAGTCTTTGGGGTAAATAGCCAGTAGAGGGATTGCTGGATCATATGGTAGATCAATTCTTAGTTTTTTGAGGAACCTCCATACTGTTTTCCATAGTGGGTGTACCAATTCTGGAAGATTCTTTATTCCCTTCTTCTTGCAGCTAAACTCTAATCATCCTTTACACTCCAGTTTGAAAGCCTTCCCTAATCCCCAGACTAATGGGTGATCCCTCTTCTCTTCACTTATTCTGCACATCTGACACCTTTCCCTTTACTTTTGCTTCCATGGCACTTATCTTACTTGAGATGGAGGGTATGAAGAAAAGGCTTGAGGAGTGAAGGTTCAGAATAGCTGCTATGGCAGTGGGGCGAAAGGGTTAACTATAGAGAAGGAACAAGGTTACTCATTGCCGTGAGCCCAGCTGTATAGGGGATCCCAGTATTGGTATAGGAACTAGTCCGCATGGTTGGTTTATGGCGTTTCCGTCAGCGGCGTTCCACAGCTCAGGAGCAGAACTAGTAAAAGAGACAGTTGGATTGATCTAAGCCAGTAGTTTTCCACCAGTCGTGATTTTGTCCCCAGGGAACACATGGCAATGTCTGAAGACATTTTTAATTGTCACATTTGCAGAGGCAGGGTAGTCTATGGGCATTTAGTAGGTAAATATTCTACAATGCACAGGACAAACCCACACAACCAAGAATTATCTGGCCCCAAATGTCAGTAATCTAAGGTAGAGCAGCCCTGATCTAATCAGTGAACTGAGGAAAAAAATAGAATGTATTGGGATATAGGAGGTCAGAGTACAAAAATCTCCTTCCCTTTGAGAAGGTTGTATCATGAGATCTCATACAGGATTGCTGCTGCTCCACACAGGGCCTCGCACAACTGGGTTTCAACTTCAGAAACCACCAAGGGCTTAGTGATTTATCTCAAAGTATCTATTATCTAATAATTGTGCAGGACCACAGAAACCATAGAGAATATGCAAACATCAGTGGATCAGGGTAAAGTCAATGCAGAATTTGAGGGGAATATTACAATTGCAATGTAAGTTCATATGTTTGTCTATTTACAAATAGATTTATACGAGCAACACTTTTATAATTCTCTCTCCTTTTTTTTGCATTTTAGATGTAGGCCTGATGTATACTTTTGGAGATGGTCGACATGGAAAATTAGGACTTGGAATGGAGAATTTTACCAATCAGTTCATTCCTACTTTGTGCTCTAATTTTTTGAGATTTATGGTTGAATTGGTAAGGGTATCACATTTCCCTGTTTACATTTTCATATTCCTTTATTTGAGCTTTTAAGTATATCATAGAAAATAAGTACTTAAGAATATCATGACTATATCTCATAAATACACTTGTTTCTTAAAAGCCAAATATCAGACATCATGTCACTCTGAAAATCTGTCCCTTTCCTAATTTTCCTCCCTTAATGTCTTCTTTTGCACCCCAATCTTAACTCTTCAGTTTTATTCTCATATGTCTCTTCAGAGCCATGCCATGCCGAAAAGCTTTGTTACTCCTGTTGCACCCAGCAGAGTGTCTTACTCATATTAGTCATCTGTAAATATTTATTGAATTAGATATTACTAAGACTCTCAAATCCTGTACAAGAAAAAATCTGATAATTAACAAAGAGTTTTGAAAGTATGTTTTATTGGCTAAATGTTACTTGGATAAGAAGGTAGCATTTCAGTGTCATCCCCAGCAGGCATTGTGTTTCTATTGTTTCTAACACTTTTGCCATATAAGAACTATAGACTTGAAAATTCTGTTTCTTTAGAGATGATTATATCACTTGAAATTTGTTCTCCAAAAACTCAGTGCCTCATACTATGGAACATTTTCAGTTCCTTAATATGACACCCACTCAATGAATGCCTGCTGTGTACAAGATACTGAACTAATTATAGGGAATACAAAACATACAGTGGTGAACAAAATAATTAAATTACCATTCACTGAGCTTATAGTCTTATAGGGAAGATAATTTTTTAAAGCATTATACAAAAATTATAAATTTTAACTTTGAAAATATTATAAAGGAAAGGTTCAGAGCATGCTATTCTTACACCACCATGTACAACAGTATAAAATTGCTAAAAAAAATCTGTGTATTGTAAATACTCCACAATGTTTTTTAAGCACTTTATTGAAAATCAGTTATTTCTCAGAATCCTTTGAATATTGATTTCATTTTTCATTGCTCCATCATTGTGCATGCTTGCATTTTGCTCTAAGGATTTTTAAACATTAAACTTAAAAAATGTTCATATAAAGAAAAAGGCTTGGAGACATAATTAACCCCAGACACTGATTTATTCTTAGATTATTTTTTTCCAAGCAGAACTTCTCTGAGTAATTTTTTCAAGTTGTTAATGTTGTTCTCTGATTAAAATAACATTTTCCAACTTGTAAGGAGAAATGTAATATACCAAATAGTTTTTTCTCTATACTATATCAAATTGAAAGTAAAATGATATGTTAAACTTGTTCTAATTTTTAATCATAGTGTTTAAAGAATATGCAGTTGACACTAGAACAATGCAGGGATTAGGAGTGCTGACCCCATGAAGTAGAAAATCTGTGTATAACTTTTGACTTCCTAAAAACTTAACCTTGGTCATACCTCAGTATCTGCAGGGCATTGGTTCCAGGACCCACCACAGGTACCAAAATTCAAAAATCTTCAAGCCCCTTATGTAAAATGGTGCAGAACAGTGAACTGGCCCTCTGCATCCGTGCATTCCCAACTGTAGGTCAGAAATACTGTTTTTGATCTATGATTGCTTGAATCCACAGATGCAAAACTGGGGAATATGGAGGTTTGACTGTCTTGAAAGAAATCTGCATATAAGTAAACCTATGTAGTTCAAACCGATGTTGTTCAAGGGTCAACTGTATATTGTAATTCACGTGTGTGTGTGTGTGTGTGTGTGTGTGTGTTTGTATATAGATGTAGATATAGATAGACATTTACTACAGCTAAGTAAATGTTTTGTAGCTGAAAACTGTTAAAAATCCCTTTGTGTTTGAAGCCAATGTCAATTTATCTGTGGATTTATGCTGCAGGTTGCCTGTGGTGGATGTCACATGATGGTTTTTGCCACTCCACGACTTGGTATAGCAGAAGAAATTGAGTTTGATGAAATGTATAGTCCTCACATACCTGCAGCGGCTTCTCTGCCCATCAGCCATCTGACCTCAGGAAATGTACTGCGTAGAACTTTATCTGCACGAGTGCGACGAAGAGAAAGGGTACAGTTGTGGCCTATTCTAAATAATAATATTGTCTAGTACTGCAAAAAAAACTGGAAGAAAAAAATCCATATTTTTTTTAATCCAAGAAGGGTCTTGTCAGATAAAGTTACTAAATAAAATGATTAGCATCCAGGGCTTACAAACTTCTAAAGGGAACTCAGAGTTAAGCTGTTAACAAACACACAAATTTGAAAATTCAAATGATTATGGATAACCTTGGCTTATAGACAGTAAAACTTATCACTATCTTATCACCTCAGATTGAATGCTGAGTTGTTTTTATAACTGTATATGGATTTACTTCTACTTTGCTTTTATCTGTTAGTTATACCTCATGAACAGTAGTAGAAGGTTATACACTGTAAAGAATGAAACATGGAAAGTAAAATAATAAGGACTTCAGTTTGTGAGAGGGAATGTTATTTTCTCAATTAAACTTAAAGATTCTCACTCTGCGCTTTAAAACTATTTTAATGATACTTATATTTTTTAAAAATGAAATACTTTTTTCAGCTTCTTTTTCTTATCACATGATATCATTTATATGTGGGATATAAACCTAAAAGCAACAAATAAACATGGCAAACAAACAGAGACTCATGGACATGGACAATAGACTAGTGGTTACCAGAGGGTAGGGGTGAGGTAGATGGGGTAAAAAGGGTCAAATATGTGGTGACAGAAATCTAACTAAGGCCAGTGAACATACAATGCAAAATATATATGACTTACTGTTGAATTGTACACTTGAAACTTACTGGATTTCATTGGCCAATGTCACATAATAATAAAAAAAAAAATAAATTAATAAATAAAAAATACCAAAATTTTAAAGGAGATACTCCATTTTAACAAAATTACTTTAAGTTCCAAAACATACTTTTGAGGTAAAAGGTTAAGTTTGGCTTTTTAATGAAAAATTATGTATGGAAAGATTGAGAAATATAAATATTTTGTAGTTGTTGCTTGTTTATGCCTCATGAATAATTTTTTTGTTTCTCAGGGAAGGCAGAGAAAATACACACATACTTTTCCCCATTGTGTGAAAAACAGGTTTCCAAATGGGCAATTTAGAGCAACTTAGATACAGCGCCAACAGAACAAAACATTTTTGAGCCCTTGGTGATTATTAAAAAGTGAATGGTATGGAACGTTGGCCAACTTTGAAGTCTCTCTTAAATATTTTTAGCAACCACAGGGTAGTTGGTGTCTATATTAAATATATAACATCATCTAACAGTTTATTTAACCTTTAATTTTAAAGGAAAAATCCCCAGATTCTATTCAAATGACACAAACACTACCTCCAACTGAAGGGACTCTCGAGCCACCTGTTCATTTTGACCGCGGTTCAGTTCCTTTGTGCATATCTACCAGTAAGCTGCCAGAAAAAACAATAACTAAAGAGGAAGACTCCGTGATGCCCATGAAACCAGGTAACATCTGATGCTCTGCCTGCTCTCACAAAAATCATACGTTTTATTCCTATTGTTTTCATGTTTATCTTAAGATGTTTTCTCCAATTAACTTGTTTTCTTCCTAGTTAGAGATTGACATCTCTCATTTGAACTTAAATACAAATAGAAAGCATTTTCTGTGATCCTAAAAATCCCATGTAACAACAGCATCATATCTTTATGGGACATTGTTTAGTATACATAGTACTTTAGCTTACATTATCTCCTTTAAACCCTGAAGCAATTCCATGAATTAGGTGGGAGTTATATTCTTCATTTTCTTTTTTTTCATTTTCTTAAATGGCTTTCCCCACCCCCCCAGACTTTATTGAAATATAATAGACAATTAGTTTGCCTGTTCATATGAATGAAGCTGTTGTTATCTCATCAGTGTCAAAACCTCCAAACTTTCAAAAAGATATTTTAAAACCTTTTAGCAGTGTGAATGAATTCTGCTCAATTCGCTTAACATGAGGTTAAAGGACCTTCAGTAAAATTATATCTACACTTTATATTACAGAATAATTTCCGTTTATTGTTCAGCTGTCTTTCACTTTTCCTTTGAAATCTGGTTTTCTCTTTTCCCTTTTAATCCTTCAGATTATTTTCAAGATAAAATGAGTGAAGGGAAAGAGGCAGACAGTTCTTCAACAGTAGATTCAGAAAGCCTTGGAGAAACTACTGATGTCTTAAATATGGTAATGGTTTTCTTATTTATGTATCTAGATATAAGTTTGATTTTTGGTTCATTATGTATTTTTGTGTGTCTGTGTATTTGTATACTTCCTATACTGTTATATGCATAGAAAGCTTTTTGTTTTGGTTTCATTTTGTTTTTAAATCAACTTTATTGAGGTGTAGGTTACATACAATAAAAGTCATTTAGATCTTCACATCATAAGTATGCAATTGAGAATTGATATTACTGTTTTGTATTTACATATATTTTAGGATGTATAAATATGTAATCATATATATAGTCTTTATTATTTTTAGAACATATACTTTTTTTTATTTATTTCAGACACATATGATGAGCCTAAATTCCAATGAAAAGTCTTTAAAATTATCACCAATTCAGAAACAAAAGGTATAATATAGAGAGTTACTTTTATTATGGTGGGTAAGAACAGTTTAAATTTTTTTTCTTAAAAGGTTTCTGGAAAGAACACAAGAAAGGTAAGTATTCATTTACTTTAGTATTTAAAAGACAAAGGAATACAATGTAGACAGCCTCAATTTGGGCTTATTGGTATGCATTTTCTGTGATGCAACAAGAGTGACAATTTCATTGCTGAAATTTGCTCTTTGAAGTCACTAACAAATCATAATAGCCATATTTTCTTGCCATCAAGGCAAAAGATTATCGTTGTAGTTCTTAAGTATTGGAAGAGGCTACTGTCTTTAAGAGTGGTTCTCAGACTTTAATTGAGTATGACTTTGGGTGAGTTACTATGCTACCTCACAGAATGATATTAACATCTTTTCTTGCTCTAAAATGTTGTGGTTTTAGCAAAAATATTTGATAATTGCTTTTCCAGTATTTGGAATGGACTTTAATTTATCAAGGAATTGATAGCATAAAAACAAGATTAAACATTTGGAAATTAGTCAGAAACTGTGGGGGGGGGGAGGGGGAACATGATAAAAAACAGACCTATAATGAATAACAATAGCATGAGGAAGGAATAGTTTGGTTTTCACAACTCTAGAGATAAAGGCCTACCCTAAAATCCTTTGCTTTTCCTGGCTTTAAGGACTAGTGGGGCGAAAGGATGAGTAGTTTGAGAATTTGAAGAATAAATTAGAAAAATGTAAATTGAGGGAAGAAGGCTATAGAATACATTGAATTTATATTTCTAGTGCCTTTGCCACATTGTTAAGCTGAAATGTCTTAAAATCAAAGTCACTGAAAACAAAAGAATCTTGCTACATTATAAACATTTAGTGCCAATTCTCATTAGTCTTATCTATATTTAACTGAGAGGCATGGTGAATAACAGCATTTTTTAAATATGGGAGAGCTGTTCTCCTAACACAGTTGTGGAAGCTCAGTGAGTGTTGAGTGACTTACTGACCAACTATACTTCCAAGTAGAGAGCTTTCCTGTGTCTTTCCTTCCTCTTGTCTTAAACTCTGGGCTCTGCCTCTTCTGTGCTGCTTTATTTTGCTAGGGAAATAAAGGCACATTTGAAAATTTTGGCACCTGAGCCTCTGTCTCTCTCAGGGCTCTTGAAAGAATCATGACTTTTTAAAGAATAAGACCTAAAACAAATAGAAAAAGAAGGCACTTCCTCTTAAACTGATATATATTTTATACTTTATATACTTCTTTTTAGTAGAGGCCCTATCAGCCCTACTTTAGTGAATAAAAATGATTTATTATAGTATTTCTATAAAATTTTAATTTGTGCTTTCTTAATCATTTCTTTAGCAACAAAAATAACCTCTTCCTGGGCCTGACACTCATCACAATTTATAAAATTTGATTTAGTGAAGTTTTATTGTTTAGAGACCCAAATTCATCAAATATTTCAATCCATTACCTTGTAGAAATTAGGTCAACAATTTGACTTTTGCCTTATTCTTGTTCAGCAGGAAATTAATTTCATGCTCTTACTGTATCATTCCAATTTCAATGTTTAATTTGATAGTTTTTATAAAATCTTATACATTTTACCTTAAGTATTTTACTTGTAGTTTTTAATTAATATGTGCAAATTATTATAAAGAACATAGTAGATAAGAGAGTAAAAAATTTGAAACCCAAGATTTTGTTTTGAAAAGAAAAATATATTCATTATTATTTAGTATATCGATACAGATTTCATTTGCAGTTTTTAGTTCAGTTATTTTTTTATAGAAATCAGCTATTTATTTTTTTCAATTTTTAAAAATTTCATATTTACATTTGTTTTCTTTAATTTTGTAAATTTCATAGAATCAAAAGACCAGTCAAAATTTGACAATTAAGACAATGGGGAAGGTAGACAAAATTAAACTGAACTTCACTGCATGCAAGAGAAGTATACATTTTAAACATTTTATAAATTCAGTCTGGAAATGTATTACATTTAAGAATTGACTCAGAGTAAGAAAATGGTCAGAAAATAAATATTGATGATACTGTGAGTAATGGCAAAATTAAGGCAGGTGGTTAGAACTCGAAAGTTAAACATAGACACATGTTACTAAATCAAAATTAAATGTTGCGTAGACTTAGAGGCATAAATTATCCCCAGAGAAAACAAAGCTGAGCAAAATGTCTGGTAAAACAATGTTTTTGTTTTCCTAATGAAACTGATAACAATACAAAATCTTGGCAGTTTTTGTAGTATATAAGTTACCATTGTGAACTGATAGTAGTGTGACGATTACTTCAACAAATTTACAGAAACAAGAAACAGTTGAGGAACTGAAGCAGCGTACAGATCATACTGAAAATGATGATAGCAGTGAATATGAAAGTGAAGAGATGTCCAAAAACTTGAAAGAAGGGAAAGTATATAAACAACATTTGGCTAAAGGAACATACATGATACAAACATCTATGTATGTGGAAGCATTTTCAGATGAGGACGTAGGTCATGACTCAGACCAGCCTGGGCCTCAGGCTGACACCAATGAGGAGAGCTCGCAAAAACAGATATTTAGATTTAAAAGCAAGCCTGATATTTATCCACTTGATGATAAGGAAATAGAAAAGAAAAGTGATGGAGGACACAGTCAGAAAGATTCAGAAGCAGAAGAAATAGTCTCTGAGAAGGAAACTAAGCTAGCAGAAATGGCAGGTCTGAAGGATATAAGAAAAAGTGAAGAGGCTATAAAAAATGTTAATACATTATTTGACAACTCATCAAATAGAGACATGATAATTGAGGATATTGAAGACGATGATTTTATTAAGGAGAGTCAAAAGAACGAGCAAGATGGGATCCCTGGCAGTGAAAGAGAATCTATACAGGAGCCAGAAAGTCACTTGGAAGGTGAAAGTGAAAGTCAGCAGGGTACAAGTGATGGTTTCCAGCCTCCTGAGTCAGTGGAATTTAGTAGTGGAGAAAAAGATGATGATGACGTGGAAGTTTGCCAAAACTTATGGTATGACAGAAAATGTATTAAACAAGGACATGAGGAAGAGACTGAGCACAAAATCTCTGAATTCATGGCAAAATATGATTTTAAGTGTGACCGCTTGTCAGAGATACCAGAGGAAGAGGAAGGAGCAGAGGAAGAGGAAGGAAGTGGAATAGAGGAGCAAGAGATAGAGGAAAATGTGGAGATGCCTGGAGGAAAGGAGGAGGAGGAAGCAGAAATCCTATCAGATGACCTTACAGACAGAGCAGAGGTGAGTGAAAGTGATGGAAAGTCAGGGGGAGAGGCAGAAGATGTGCCTGAAGGTGGTGAGGGAATCTGGAAGGAGGGTAATTCAAGAACGGAACAGAGGCAAAGTGAGGAGGGAGAGGAGGAAAGAGACAAGGGAGAAGGAGAAATAGAGAGCCAGGGTAAGGAAGAGAAAGATTTAGAAGAGAAGAAGAAACAGGAGCTAAAGGAGAGGGAACAAGGCCATCAGAAAGAAAGGAACAAAGGGATGGAGGAAGGAGAAGGGGAAGAGCAAGGAAAGGGGGAAGAAGAGGAGGAGGAGAGGGGAGAAGAGGGAGAGGGGGAGGAAGACAGAGAAGAGGAAAAAGGGAAAGAGGAAGACAAAGAAAGAGAGGGAGAGGAGGACAGGGATAGGGATGAGGAGGGGGACGAAGGAGAGGGAGGAGGGGAGGAAGGGGATGGGGAGACGGAAGGGGAGGAAGGAGACGGGGATGGGGAGGAGGAAGAGGAAGAAGAGGATGGGGAGGAGGAAGGAGAGGGAGAAGAAGGGAAAGAAGGAGAGGGGGATGGGGAGGAAGGAAAGGGAGTTGGGGAGGGAGAAGAGGAGGAAGGAGAAGAGGAAGGAGAGGGAGGAGAAGGGGAGGGGGAAGGGGAGGAAGGAGAGGGGGATGAGGGAGAAGGGGAGGAAGGAGAGGAAGAGGAAGGAGAGGGGGAAGAAGGGGAGGAAGGAGAGGAAGAGGAAGGAGAGGTGGAAGAAGGGGAGGAAGGAGAGGAAGAGGAAGGAGAGGTGGAAGAAGGGGAGGAAGGAGAAGGGGAGGAATGGGAGGGGGAGAAAGAGGAGGGGAAAAGGGAGGAAGGAGAAGGAGAGGAGGAAGAGGAAGGAGAGGAGGGAGAAGAGGAAGAGGGAGAAGGAGAGGAAGGAGATGGGGAAGAAAGGGAAGAGGAAGAAAACAGGAGTAGAGAAAATGAGGAAGAAGAGGGAAAATACCGAGAGACAGGAGATGAAGAGAGTGAAAGGCTAGGAAGACAGGATGAAGGAAAAGACTGTAGAAAAGTGAGCAAAATCAAAGGATCTGTGAAATATGACAAAGATAAAACATGTCAAAAAAAGTTTATTACTAACACAGAGAGAAAGGGGAAAGGGCATGAAGTACAGAGGTTTAGAATGCCAGTGCAGTCAAAACAGCCTTTAGAAAATGGACCACCAGGTTCTAAAAAATTCTGGAATAATGTATTGCCACATTATTTGGAACTGAAGTAACAAACTTTAAATTTAACCTGATTATGTCCATCCAAAAAATTTGATCACATTACATGTAATAGGCACTCAATACATTTTATTAAATTGATTTTATGTCATGGTTACTTCACCTGTGGTACAGTATGACTGATAAAGACAGTATAAGGCACTGGCATATTTTGGCTCCTCTTAAACTAATATCTTGGTGTATTTTTCCCCAGAATTATTAAACTATAACTAAAAATTACGAAAAGACCATAACATAATTAATATTATATATTCCTCATTAAAGACAGATTTAAGAAATAGCGTACTATAAGAGTGTTTTGTTTGTGTATACAACAATGGCACAGATCCTTAAGGGCTATAAAGACATCTGATTTCTTATAAATATGTTAGCGCAGTTATTTTTAGTCTGATTAGTTTACCTGCCACATAGAATAATTTTATAAGAACAAATGGTATTCTAAAGCTAACATGAGGAATTCACATTTTAAAGAAATAGTACTGTCTTTTCTATCTTTTATGTGTTCTTTTTGCAAAAATCTACCAAGTGACAGTTGGATTCAGAGCTCAGATCTTAATAATGTGATCTCTTTTAATTACTCTCTAGGCAAATGGCAGTATATCTAATGAAATAGAGATTAAGTTAAATGTGTAATTTGGAACTATGTAAAACTAAGTATTTATCGGCCAGGCAAAGCTATACATTGCACCTCAGTGTCCTCATCTGTAAAATGGAGTGGATTAGATGATATACTGTACTTCTGACTCTTAATGTCTCACCTTCTGTAATTCTGTATTCCTAAACTCTTATAATTTCCATGCTTGACTGTACTCTCAGAGCCTTCATTTCCAGTATATGTTATGTATTCTCAATGTATTCTTCATTGATTATTCTGTAATTTTGTTTGTTGTTTGTCAGAATGTTTCAAGAGTAATAAAACTTAAATGTATACAGTCAGTAATTGTTTGTGAAAAAAGAAACTAACCTTAGATATTGAATTTTAGAGAGGATAGATTGCCACTAGAGTAATTTCAGTCTTTCCTTAACATTTTCAAGGTATATAATGCACCTAGTTTGTTTGATTGTTCTTTATTCATAGTTCCCTTTTCAACTGATTTCCTTCCCATATCTTGGACATGAGGGATTTCTTATACTTTCTTTTATCAAGGAGGATTTTGATGGTAAACTTCCTGTGAATTTTGTGTAGTTGAATTCTCTGCACATTTGATTCTCCTTGAGAAAGAATATGAGGAGAAAAACTAGAATATGAAGTGAAGAAATTCTTAGAAGCAACTGTAAATTTTGTCTTAGCTGCAAGGATCTCTGGTAGCCTCCCCTAACTAACCAACGTGCTGACTTGGCATTGCAGGGTTCTACCAAATTCTGTCACATCCATTAATTGTTAGTAGAATAGAATTAATACTTTGATAAAGATGTATGTGCTGTGTTGTTAATTCTAGTGAAAAGCATGGCTATTTAAAAATAGACTTAAGATGATTAAATAAGATAGATGACAAAAATAGAGTTCATAAAGGAAAAACCTTCAGGGATATGAGAGACTCTTAAACTCAATTTATTAATGTTAAAGATATAGGCATTCATCTTCCACTGAAGTGATAATCAGCAATACTGAAATGATATTCATAAAATGTGTCCACCTCAATATTTGAACTGATCTAGATAACCATTTTTTTTAACAGCATTTCTTACCCATTTCTTCATATTTCCCTGGCCAAAAAATTTTTGTGCACTTTTAGAAGCAGGAATCCATGCAGGCATAGTGTTCTGGTCAAAAGAACACTGGCCTAGTCATTTTATTAACTGAATTAATACTTGGTTAAATAGACTGGAATAACTGGTTCCTTCTTTATTGCTCCCATCTGCTGGTTGATCAAGCTTTTACTATAGTGTATCAGTGATCATTTCTGAGGCAAGTATGAGTTGTGTATATAGAATCCATTGAGTTACAGTTTCAAATGAGGACTCTGGCAGAACAATACTTTAAGGTAAGCTACAAAGGAGTACCACAAAAGGATCTGCTGCTGCTAAAAAGCAGCATATGAGGTGAGTGCAATTAAAATGTTTGTAATTATTTCACTATAGAGATAAAACTTGCTGTACACATGTTTACTGAAAATAAAATGCTACCATGGAGGAAGGCGCTCTAATTCCTTCCTTCATTCTTTCAATTGTAAAAATTAAATGTGGTATTATATGCCCAGTACTTAACACAGAACTTAATATTTGGTACATATTATTTACTTAACAAATATTTATATACCAAGCACCAAAAAGAGAACAGAAGCTTCCCCAAACCTGGTGGATCTCAAGAAGTGAGGGCTGCTTACAATTAACCTCCTGAGGCCCTCTTCCCTGTCAGGGATATTAGGTAGGTATAGATTTCTTGAATGAACACCAGACAGGTGAAAGGAGTTCCTGTGACTCTGCCTTAACTATTGGTAAACAATGCCCTTTTGTTTCCTGATACCCTCATGTTCTTAGGACTGCACAAAGATAAAAATATGTTCTGAAAACAGATATATGGCTTTCCTCCATTCAATCCTTTAATAAGAAAATGGTTTTGTGCCTCGGATATGCAGAAAGGAAGATATAGCTCCTGATCTCAAGGAACTATTGGCTATTTGGGCTGACCAGAAAAATTTACAAGTACAGTAGAGTGCTTCAGGAGTGGCACTTCAGCTAGGAAAGGGTTCCGAAGGAGCAGTGGTGAAACATGAACAAAGTCATGAAACGTAAAACCTAATCAGTCACAAGTGGTCAGGGAGAGAACAGCTTTCCAGCCATGAGAGTGTTTTGGAGTCAGTGCAGCCTAGAGTTTCGTTGGTCCTGGACAGAGAGGCAAAGGACCTTATGTGTTTGTAAAAGATGTTAAACAACAAGAGTAAGATGATCACACTTGGGCTTCTATAACATCATTCTGGCAGCAACATGGAGGATGGATTGTAAGGGAACAGGCCCAGAGGCAGGGATGCCAGTTAGGAGGCAGTTATAGTAGAGCAGGCAGAGACTGGGACAGTGGAGATGGAGAGTTTGGTATGTATATATTATCAAAGGAGGTTTAGGGATAGAATTGGAGGCCTTAGTAAAGAGATGTAGCTTGGAGGTAGGGAAAATGCCAAGCTTTTCTTGTTTCTGGCCTGCAGAACTGGGTAAAAAGAGTGCCATTCACCAGGGCTGAGAACAAAGGAGTAGAGGCAGATTTGGAAGATGTCTTGGAGCTTGTTGATCCAGTAGATGCTCAGCAGTCAGATACATGTCTGGGTCTGGAACTCAGGGGAGATTGCTGAGTATCACCAGCACGTATATGTAGTTAAAACTGTGGAGTTGAATGAGAGGCAGCATTCATAGTGCGGAAGGAAAACTGAAGACAAAATTCAGGGAAACATCAGTAGATAAGGGAAGGTTGAGAAAGGGAAGTCTGAGAAGGAGGCGAGGTTGGAACATTTACTAGGAAAGAGAGGTGCTGCCCAAACCAAGGAAGAGGAGGGGTGGAGGGTTGCAGAGAGGCCCAGAGGAGAGCCAAGCAGAGCCCACATTGCCAGCAAAGAGTGATCTCCAGCAAGTCTGCTTTTTAGAGAAAAAGAATCAGAACTAGACTTTGAAAAATATCAGACAGAGAGTGCTACTAGAATATTTCTCAATTTAGTAAGAGAGATGTATATTCCAGAGACTTTGGTGCTCTGGGAAAAGAAAATCCTAAATGTTTAGTTACTATTACTATATACAATGGTATATAAGAATAGAATATTATTGAAATGGACTATCTACAAAATGGGAAGAGTCTGCAATGCTTTAAATATCAGTGGTAGCGGGGAACTCTAAGGGCAGCCATTATGGTCTTCAATTTATTTGAGCAGAGTTGGGAAAGAGCATGGGTTCTGAAGTCCAGTAGACCTGAGTTCAAATCTTAGCCCTTGCCTGATTAGCTCTTCTGGACACTTGGAAAAGTTGTTGTTGTTTTTTTAACCTTTCTGAGTATTTGTCCCTCTTTTAGTAAAGGGGGGGTGGTCTTTTGATAATTAAATTAGTTAACATGAAACATGTTGGAGGTGCTCAGCAAATGGTGACCTGAACCACTCTAATTATCCTTTCTAATTAACATCAAGTCAGATAGAGTGCTACCCTCCTGAATCCTATGAGCTTTTCTCTATGAACCTCACTTTTGTTTAAATATAACAACTCCCAAAAAAATTGGCTTATGTGAATAGATCTGTGGACATGAAATAGATTACAATAATGATAACCACACATGGGTCAAATACTGCCCCTCAACATTTGAAGCATGATGAAAGGCTGATTGCACTCACATGATTAGCCTAAACTTTAGATGTTAGTGCTGTCATAGGGACCATAGATTTATCTCTGTGTCCTAATGGTTTTTTTTTTAATTAAAATACTTAAAAAATAATTCACACATAAAGTGTAATCGTATATCATGCATTTGTTTAAGCTAAAGAGGAAACTAAATTTTCTAAAAAAAAAAAAAAACAAGTGGAAAATAAAAAAAATGAAAGTGAAAATGAGAGTAAAAATGTGTACCAGCAAGATATTCTGTACCCTGAGCGTTAGGCTCATTTTTGCAGGGCTGCTCATCAGAGTCAAACTGTAATGTATTTGGTGGCGAAAATACAGGATTATGAATTAAGTAAAGGATTGGTACATAGAAGGAAAAGTTTAGAGATTATAAAGTACTGTCTTTTGAAGCCAACAATTGGGAAGTCACAACTGGCAGCACATGGGTACAATCTGGCCTGCAGATTTACTTTGGTATATACAGTGATTCTTTGAACTTGTGAGTTTATCTGCTATCGGGAGATTTTACATTGAACAAAAGTGAACATTTTAAATGAACCATTTTTTAGTAATAAGATCTGGGACATTATGGCAAAATGTATCCATGCTTCTTGGTTTTCAACAATCCTCAGTCTGCACTAGGGATCTTATCTTACTTTTTATGGAGAGGCCTTTACAGAATTACTCAATTTACATACAAATGCTGTTTGCTCATGTTATTTTCTCTGTAAATAATCTTTTTAATCTTTATACAAACCCTCCAAGGTAGGCATTGCTAATATCATTTTCCCATTTTACAGATACACTGTAAAGTACATTAATTAGGCACCTCGTTCAGGCCATGATTGATAGAGAAAGGCTTGAAAAGCAGTGCTTAGGTCTTTGTATTTAATTCCCTTCCTACTCTTTACTCCTGCCTCAGTGATTTCTAGTGTAATTAAAACATGAACTTAAGTGTTAACTCTTCTTGTCCTAAAGAAACCTTGAAATTGAGATTAAAATATATACTTTCCCACTTGATATGACTTAGATATAAAGTTTTATGTTCTATTAGCCTTTTTGGAAAACATTTTCTACCCTATATGACATTGAATCATGCCATAAATCCAGAATTGTATCATAAAATTTTATGCTTTTTAGTCCTCTTTTAAAACTTAAAAGAAAAACTTTTGAAGTTAATACCTGCACAGGAAAGTATATATTTCATACATGTATAGCTCAATGTATATTCCACAAGCTGCACACACCCATGTAGTTAACATTCCAGATCAAGGAAAAGCAGTGTCAGCTCCCTAGAAGCTCCCCTTCAACTCTCTTCCAGCCATTTCCCATCCCCCATCCCAGTGTGACCACTAGGCATACTTCCGATAGCAATCTCTAGTTTATAAAGCATGCGATGCTATTGTATTCTTAAAGAAACTGAAACCCCATGAGTAACATTTGGTTTCTTGATATTTCCCATAAGAAATGTAAAAAGCAGTGCCCTGGGCCATACCAAAGACTGCAGCTCCCTGTGCTGTGTCTGACCAATGAAACAAGGGTCCTTTTGTGGGACTCGGGCCCATTCACTTAACACAAGATGAATTTCCACTGACCACTCCAGACTGCCTTTGGAGTGATTCTGGTGACAAAAATGTATTTAAACTTTATCCTTTCTTTTATAAAATGACAGTATTCTGCCAATCTCTCCTAAATTGTTTCATTTTGAAGGTAAGTGCTATATGTAATTTAAAGTAGTTGCGCAGATGTGTATAGATTGATTTTAAATGCGCTAATAAGTGCAAAGTGCTACGATTGATGATGTGATTTCTAGTGAAAATGTCATTTTCTAAGAGCTTTTCTCAAATTTAGGAAATGATATAGTTCCAACAGTTTTTCATTGTTATAGATTTTTATAAAGTTAATGAGTAAAATTATTGTTCATTATAAAAGAGATAAGTGTTTTGTTTATTTCTAAAATAAGGTAAAATTCCATGTTTCTTTTTATAAGATCATGATAGCCTATGGTTACACTGATATGTTAGTTAACTAGTACAATTGGAGTTGACCCAGGTGTTAGATTAGCCAAACTCTCCAAGGAATGAGGACTTTGCCAGAACACAATTAACTAACCCTCCCTCTGGGAGATAGAAGGGTAGAGTCTGAAATTCTCTGTGTCAGGAGCACTTTTCTTTCTAGTGGCCCTCATTTATATACATTTATGACTATATCTATTTTTCAGCCAAAAGTCTTAAATCTAGTTATCTTTGTTTTCCATTCCCTTCCAAAGTCAAGCTGTCTCTGTTCATTTTAGCTACCCATAATGTATACCTGGCTAGGCCTAATATATAATATAAGACACTTAGAGGAGAAATCATGTAGAAAAAAAGAAAGCCTTAGAAGTTCTTGGTAAACAGTAGCTACCTTGTAGTTAACTCTACCCAACCTAAGCATGTCTATCCTGGTACCCTGTTCCCCGCTCCTGCGTTCTCCTCTTTTGAGTGCACTGCCTTGTGCCTTTTAATTAACCTATGTGAAGCCCTCCCAGGGTAACTTCTGAAACTTTTTTTTAAATCTCAAGGCTTCACTTCTGGATTGCTTTGTCTTCAGTGGAAACACTATTAGGCCACACCCTTAGTGCTACTGACTTGAGAGTGTCACTCAAGTCTGTTACTGAGGTGTGAAATATAAACATATCCTCTCCCTAGCCTGAACTCTCTCATATTTTTCTTTTTGCCAGAAGAAAGATGAGATAATTATTAGAGGCATTGTTTTCAAACCACCCACTAAAGATTCTGTTGGGAGTCAGGGTTATCCTTAGCCAAACAGCACTGAGAACTTGGCCACAAGAAGGTAGTTACAGTGTTGAAGGAATATAAAGGACATATATGGTCTGAGGCAAATAGGGCCAAGGTGAACTTTTTAAAACATTCTTCAAGGCAGTGGTTACTACTGCCTCACCTATTCTAGGGATCATTTTACCTTTAGTGAAGGGCATAAATGAAAAGTATAGGACAATATCCAATAAGGAATCTAATCCCTTAATGATATAAATAAGCAGTATTCCACCCCAAATATAAAATTGCAAAAAAAAAAAATCTCAATATAGAATTTATGATAAAACTAATGTTTTCTGCCTATACTTAATAAGCATCACATGATTTACTCTCAGCCTATCAAATCCATAGATGGGCCATGTTATAATTTGGGGTAGCTGGACAGGAGTCAGATGGACTCGGTTTGGTTTTCCCTCTGCTATAAATAACTAAGAGCAAACCATTTAAACTGCCTATGTCCTTTTATCTTTTTCCTGGAATGTAAGTAATTGTGCTTACCTCTCAGTGAATTGTACTTCTGAAGTGATTTTAAATCCCTATGTTTTGGAAAATGAACATAATGAATATATAGATAGGTATGATTGTGTTATAATGTGACAATAGAAAGAAAGCTTTTTAACTTCTCTAGTTTAAAAGCATTCTTTTGAGACAGCCCTGAAAGCATTTTTTTCTATTTTAGCCTTTATATGGGTGCTAATAAACTTTTAGGAATCTAAGTCATTAAAAATGAAATAGAGCAGCATGCACAAAATCCTTGGTAACATGTTAACTTGACATGTAGCATGGGTTTTACAGTATTTTATTTCTTTGACTTCAGTATTTGAATTCATATCTGTGTGTTCTTTGAGACAGTATAAATTATTTATGATAGCAATATCAAATCTCTTAAAAAGAAAATCTAACTCTTCTTTGATTATCAATTTTGTCATAGGATCACAAACTTTCAGAAAATGAAGAACCAGAAGACAAGGATGAGGAAATTGATGAATATCTGGAAGGCGAGAAGCAAGCTGTGGAAGACAATAAAAATGTTCCTGCAGATGGCAACAGTGAAACCAGTGACAACTCAGGTGAAAAGGTATTAACAACCATTGAAAAGGTATGATGATATGTGCTTAAATTTAAGATCCTGCCTAAGAGAAAGCATATGGGTTCCCTGGTCTCCGAAGAGGGTAGATTTCAACTTTCTTCGGGATCAGAAATACTTCCATGAACAACTTTGCGTGCTATAGGAAAAGTTTTGGCAAATTTATGAATGAGGCACACTTTGTTTCTAGCCCTCATTCTATACCTCTTGGTAGCATTCTATTCAGTGCATGAATAGAAATTAACTGATATGGGCCAGTATAGTATACTGTTGAGAAATTAACAATGAAGTTCAGCACTGGGTCCTTGAAATGATGAAATTACAAAGTTAGGAGCCCTATACTGGTGGTGGCAGAAATGGGATGTGTGTGTGCCCACATACATGTGTGTATTTACATGTGTAGGTACAAATGAAAATTGTTCACAGCAGTATTTGAGATTGTGATCAGTTCTGCAGAGATGCAGTCTAGAAGGAAGTATTTATAGGAGGAATAGGAGGAGGTATCACTGAGGAAGAAAAAGCCATCCTGAAAATGGAGCTAGGGGTGCCAAAAGCATCTCTTCCATTTGGCAGTTTTGCTAGGAGATAATTGGTAGGTTTTAAATCATTCATTTGCTAATACTACCCTGGATTAATTTCGGAGGTATGGAATTCAAAAACCCAAACCGAAGGACACTGTATTGATTCACTTATTTTCATTTTCCAACCTCTTATGCAGAACACTGAGTTAATAATGCCTTCTCATTGATGAAACACTATTATCATTGGTCTGGTCAAGGCTCCTCTCCCTCTATTTAAACTGATCTTCTCTTAGCCCCATTCCCCTTCTTCCTATCATAGACAACCATTGAAACATGCTCGGCCTTCTATTTGAATGTGTACTTGTAAAACAGGTATTGTCATTTTTGTGCATGTATTTTTAATTTACAAAATGGTATTGTGCCATAGAGGTCATTCTCTTTCTTGATTCCTTCTTTCTCCAAGATTCTTTCCTCTTACTGAGGAAAAAAATGTGTTGGCAGTTAATTATTTATTTTCAGAGGGAGGGAACAATTCTTTTTATAAAGAATATTTATGAGTTCTACTTAGGATGGTCCCTAACATTTTTTAATGTAGAATTTATTAAACTCCAATTTGACATTATAAAATGCTGAGCTAATTCATATATTGATTAATGTTCCTAAATCTTCTTTTAGTAAATTTTTAAAGCATACAATTTTTTTTATCATACACTTTCAAGCTAGGAGTGACATTAGCAATCACTCAGCATCTAAGGCAAGAGCCCAGCAAAATGAAGTAATTGTCACATGTGTATGTTGTTAGCTAGAGGCTGACTGAAACCCTGCTTAAAAAGCAAGACTAGGTTTTCTAGCACAGCACAAATATGTTTATTATATTGTTTCTTGATTGTTTTTAGGACAAAATAAACAACCAAGAGGAACGGGCCATTTGTGAATACAATGAAAATCCAAAAGGTGTGAGCACATTTAACTTCAGAAGTATATTTTTAAAAAGACTAGGTACATAACATACATACATATGTACATGCACATTTTTATGCATATATGTGCCATTGCTGAGTAATTATAGCTTACACACATGTATTCTATTTTATACTTTTTACTGTCACGTTGCCCTCATAACAAGCTATGAAATATGTGACATAGGCTTAGTTGTTCTCATTCATAACCACCATAGCTCCTTCACATAAAAATATTCATATCACTCCTAGTTGTTCATGTGTCAGTGTCAAGTGGTTTAGGACAGCCTTTTTACTACCTTTTTTTTTTCCTTTTTAATCAGTAGTATTAAGTTGAGCTTTTGCCCCAAATTTTGATTTGTATCTCTGGTGAGCACTGCCGGACCCCATTGCTGTTGACCAAGCTGGCCTAGAGCCACAGCAGGCCATCTAGTTAATTCCCCCAGAGCCAAGACCTGAGTCTTTGATCTTACATGAACATTTAAGAGGAATCTTTTCCCAGGCCTAGCTGCTGATGCCATAGAACATAAAGACTGTGATCGCCTTTGAGACCTACATATCCACACCAAAATTATTTGTAATTTTGTTTTACGACCCCTATTTTATATTTCCACACCATCACGTAACATCAGGGTGCTTTTTACTGTGTACTCATTAAAAATAACTGTCATAATAGTAGATATTTGATATGAACTTAAGCATTGAAGGAATATTTCCCCTAATACCTTTTCCCTTCCAACTTCTGTAGAAAGTGTAATAAGTTTTAGAGTATTTTCAAGAAAAATGTTAAAATATTTATCATCTCTAAGCATTCTTAATATATAGCCTAAAGTGTTAAAAAGAAGTTAAATGTGAGATTTAAGTAGTTGATAATATAAAAGAATGTGTATGCCTCATGCATATACTTTAAAAGTCATTATTCAACTACATAACATATGGATTATTGGGAATGCAAAAAAATAATGTCCACTTGAGTAAAAAGAATTTAATTATAACTAGGCTAATTTTTAAAAACGTAATTTATATTTTACAGAAGTCTTCCCTAACATTTACTGTTACCTTTGTAGCTACATTTGGGTACTGGTCATTGACTTTATCGGTCAGGCCATTCTGGGCTTTTTGCCTTAACTCAGCTTTTCAGGAAATAAGCAGTGTAGACTTTGTCCACTATTCCAGTGGTACACTCTTTTAGTATTACCTCATAATTCAGGGTTGATAGAGTTTCTCTGAAAGCATTAGGACTTTTTCTCATCAGTTAGAAAAAAAATTTCTAAATATATTCTATTATAGGAAACATGTCTGATCATGCAAAGAGCAGTTCTTCAGAAATCCTGGAAGATAGTGAATCCGCACCAGGCAAAGAAATAAAAATAACAAAGAAGGTAAGTGAAATGAACTTTTCATTTTAATGTTAAGACTAAAGTATTAAATTGCCCCTTCTACTTTTTATATGCTGATCCACATAATTTAACTCCCTTAATATGAGTTTTTTATGCCCAGAATCATGAAGAATTTCAGGTGATGTTTCACATTTTTATCATGCATATTTTTTTCTTTATCGGACTGTAGATTGAGTCAGGTTGTTCTGCCAGAATTTAATAGCACATTTCTTTCTATCATCCCACCTATGCTGATTTATCATACAATAAAAGATTCATAAAAGAACTGTATTGCTTAAATTATAAGAGTATAATAGTCATGACGGTCTATAAGAGAGTAAGACAAAGCCAAGAAATAGAAAAGATAAATGCAAAAATAAAGATAATCGTGCTTAGAAAACATTACAACATGCTACTTCAGTCTCTCAGGAGATCACGAATACCTCTTCTCCTTTTAAGTAAGTTACTCTTTCACTTCCAGAAGAACTTTCTTTAATCACGAGCCTACATTTCAGGGTAGAAGAGGAAACATGGAAGAAAAGAAAAATGAAAGGCCTTGTTAATTCTTACTATTCAACCTTCAGGTCTCAGCTTAAGTGTCATTTCCATATAGAGGCCTTTTGTGACCAGCAGCACTTACCTAAATTATTATGTCTCACTATTATTCTCTCACATAACACGTTTTTCTTATCTGTCTTAGTATTTACCACAATTTCCAATTATATAGTCATTTGTATATCTGCTTTATGTTTCTCTCTCCCCACTGACCTTCAGCTCCATGAGGACAGAAATGATTTTCTGCTTTGCTTTCCAGTGTATCCTTAGCACTTAGTACAGTTCCTGGTACATGGTAAATGTTCAGTAAATATTTTTAGTTGACACTGAATTGTAAAATATAAGGGAGTAAGAAAGAGGAAAGCATGATGGTGTAAAACCAGGAGATGCCCTTAGGGTAGTAAACAGCCTATCTTTTGCCATTTTTGGAGGCATATGCCACTCTGAAATTCCTTTCAGAATTACTTCAGAAAATTTCAAAAGTTATTTTGGTCCTGATCTCTATATCTTTTACTAAAAATTACTTCATGACCATTTTCATCTTTATAAAAATTGTCTTATAAATTTGGATTATTATGCCCAAAAGATAGTTGTGACCTGGCTCAAATGACACTTTAGAATTATCCTTAGAATTACAACAGATGTATCATCAGAACATTTGGTCGAGGTTTATATTCCCTGTCTCGTAGACCAGAACATTTAACAGATACTCTATTACTTCATAGTGTTCCTGTAAATATTTTTTTCCAATTACGAGAGCTTGGGAAAAGACTATGAAAAAAAATCAAAATCGGGAGGAAGATGAAAAGTAAAGGAGTCAGGAGACATAAAAACCTAAGGAGAGGAAAAGTGAAGTGAAGCAGCAGAAAAAAATATTGGAAAACATATCTCGGACCAAATAAAAGTTTATTCTAGATCTAGAACACGTGGTCAAGTTTCAGGAACTTTTCAGGCTCTCTAGTCTTCAGCATTGCCCGTAGGTGGTAGGATTTGGATGCACAGGACAAGAGAGAGGGCTGAGCGAGGGAAGGAAGGCTATGTGGGAGACAGAGTGGCACGCGCCTGTAGGAGTAAACCAAGCAGGGTGCCCGAGCACCAGCACCAGTGAATGGGACAAAGGTTAGGCCGGCCCAGGATACAGAGGGCTGAAAGTGCCAGGCCGAAGAATTCGGTCTTAAACTTTGATTATGCTTAAATTCTCATTTATACCTAATGGAAAAATATATTTCAGTAAATATATATTTCCTTGGTTAAAGGAAAGAAACAGTAATGAAAATTATATTTTAAAAATCAAGCAGTAATAAGTGTATTCCCTACATAAGAAATATGCTGTTATTCTACATATTTTAAAGAGGAAATAGATAATTCAGGTAAGATTTTTTTCAATCATTCCTGCATGACATTTTTTATCTACAGTGTCTCTATCCTATTTACACCATCCAAGCCAAACAAATCAGACTTTTGAAAACTTAGAAAATAAATGATGCATTAACTCATATCAAAATAAATATATGTTTGAGATTTTGCTTCTCCCCCTACCCCCCAATTAGACAGACACTCCAAACATACTCTGAAAAAAAGAAATTTAATAGTGACACTCTTGGTGTCTACAAGACAGAATTCACCATTAAATTTCATTTTGATGATTTTAAATGTTTCAGATAGCCAGAATAAGACCTATGATTTTAACTGGTAGCAGAGATATTTTGGTGTAGGTGATCGTTACATCTGGAAATTACCAAATATTGTTTTTCCAAAGTGTAGTCAATGTTCATTATTTAGATCCACTGAGAAAATTGTGTTATTGACTTAATTTCCTTGCACTCAAGTAAGCTAATGAAAAAAGCAGTAAGCTTTTCATCTATTAAAAAGAATTTCTTTCCATCATGGAATTAGTTCATTTGTCTATTTCTTTAGCATATATTAATTGGGTGTCTTTTATGTGCCAGGCCAAAGGCACATGCAGAGGTTAAAGATCGAGTGCCTTCCCTCAGAAACTAGCTGGAACATGGCAGATTCCCTGGATAAGTTCCTCATGCCAGTTCACAGTCAATAGATTTCTTATGTATTGTCACTACCATAAATAAAAGAGTCTGAGAGGAGAATTTCTCCACCAAAATTATGCCTGTGGATTCTTGCCTTTCCTGGCAACTACCTTTTCTCTGATGTTATGTCTTGTTCACTCACCATCACAGCTATAGCTCAGTATGTTAACCTCAAGTACACAATTAGCTTTACTCTATCTTGTGAGGGAAATCTGAGGTAAATTATACATATGGTCTATCATTGTCAGTTTATATCAGGTCTCTTTCAGGTCTACCCAATAATTTCTCTGCTTTTTAAAAATAGCTTTATTGAGGTATAATTTATAAAAAATAAACTGTACATACGTAAAGTATGTAATTTGATTAGTTTTGACATACGTATATACTATGAAACCATAATCACAATCAGGAGAGTGATCAGTGTCATTTTAGGCAGAAGGTTCTTTGTGACTCTTTGTGATCCCTGTCTATACCCTCCACCCTCTGCCATCTTCAACAAACCACTCATTTGCTTTCTGTAATCATACATTATTTTAAAGTTCTAGATATTTATATAAATGAAATACTACCCTATGTACTCTTCTTTTTTGGTTTGGCTTCCTTAATTTAGCATAACTGTTTTGAGTTTCATCCATGCATGTATCAATAATTAATTCCTTTATATTTATTGCTGAGTTGTCTTCTATTTTGAATTAATTTTTATGTGGTGAAGGTATGGATTGAAGTTCTTTTTTTTTTTTTTTGCATATGGACATCTAACTGTTCTAGCACTATTTGTTGAAAAAGAGACTAGCCTTTCTCTACTGAATTGCCTTTGCACCTTTGTCAGAAATCAGTTGACTTTTTATATATGGGCCTATTTCTGGACTTTGTGTTCTGTTCCTTCAATCTGTTTATCTTATGCCTGTACCACACTGTTTTGATTACCGTAGCTTTGTAATAAGTCTTGAAATCAGCAAGTTTTAGTTCTCTAACTTTGTTCTCTTCCAAACTTGATTTAGCTGTTCTATACCCTTTGCATTTCCATGTGTATTTTTAGAATCAGTTTGTCAGTTACTGAAAAAAAAAAAAAATGCCTGCTGGGATTTTTTTTTTTTTTGATTGGGATTGCTTTGCATCTGTAGATGAATTTGGGAAGGATTAACATCTTAACAATATAGTCTCCTAACTCATGAAGATGATATTTCTCTCTGTTTACTGGTCTTAAATTTCTTTTAGCAATGTTTTATAGTTTTCAGTGTATAGGTCTTGCACATATTTCATCAGATTTATTTATGTCTTCTGTGTTTATTTCCTCATTAACTGGTTAGAATTTTTTCAATTGTATTGATCTTTTCAAAGAACCAGTTTTAGGTTTTATTGATTTTTCTGTATTTTTTATTTTATTGATATCCACTATGGTCTTTATTATTTCCTTTCACTTTGAATTTAATTTGCTCTTCTTTTTATGATTTCTTAACACGAAAATCGGAGTTACCGATTTTTATTTTCATTCAGTTCAAAATACTTTCCCATATGATTTCTTCTTTGACTCATAGGTTATTTAATTTCAACATATTCGGGAATTTTCCAAAGGTCTTTGTTATTAAGTTCTAACTTAACTATATTGTGATTGGAGAACATACTTAGTATGACTTGAGTCCTTTTAAATTTATTTAGACGTGTTTTATGGCCCAGAATCAGGTCTCTCTTGATAAGTGTTCCATGTGCACTTGAGAAGAAGATTAAGAAGAATGCTGTTGTTGGGTGGAGTGTCCTGTCAATGTTAATTAGTTCAAATTGGTTGATAGTGTTGTTCAGGTCTTTTCTATCATTCTTGATTTTCTGTGTACTTGTTCTATCTATTATTGAGAGAGAAGTATTAAATCCCTGACTAGAATTGTAGATTCATCTATCCTATATTTCTGTTAGTTCTTGCTTTATGTATTTTACAGCCGTTATTAGGTTCTGTAATGTTTATGATTATTATATTATCTTAATTAATTGACCCCTTTATCATTATAAAGTGGCCTTCTTTACCTCCAATAATATTCTTTGCTCTGAAATCTACTTGGTCTGATATTATACCGCCACTCTAGCTTTCTTTTGATTAGAGTATCATGGTATATCTTTTTCATCCTTTTGCTTTCAACCTATTTGTGATTTTATATTTGAAGTGCATTTGATATAGGCAGTATATTGATTGGTCTTGCTTTTTATCTAATTTGAAAAACCTCTGATTATTGATGCAGTTAGGTTTAAATCTATTATCTTACTACTTGTACTGTTCTTCATCCCTAAAAATGCTAACATTTATTTCATCTGATATTAATATAGCTGTACTAGCTTTCCTTTGGTTAGCATTTGCCTGATATATCTTTTCTTATTCATTCTTTTACTGGTGTTGTAGATGTGTCTCTTATAAATGGCCTATAGGCTAGATTTCGTCTTTTAAATTTTTAATATGCATACCTAAAATCTAAAGTTAATCAATGTTCCTAGCTTTTCCCCAAATAATACCAGGATCTTAGAAGAGTTTTCTCTCCTATCACCCCTACCTTCCTATTTTATGTTACTGTATCCAGTATTTTAATTTTTTTAATATCACAAATCCAATGTTATTATTATTTGTTATACTAATTTCTTTACTTGCCATTCCTTTTTACAACCCAGATGTCCTTTTTGGGATCCTTGTTTTTTTTCTTCTTGAAATCTTTTGGAAGTTCCCGTCATAGATTTCTTTTGTAGTTAACTTTTTCAGTTTCTGTTCACTTGAAGATGAATGATAGTATGAAAGGTCTTGTTTTAGAGAGGAATCATGGTTGTCATTGGTAATAGAAAAAAGGCTGCTGGATGCTAAGAATGTACATGTGTTGCCCCATAAAGATATGATGAAATAATGTTAAGACATTTTTGAAAATTATATCCCCAAAATAATAGTAAGTGAATATTTCACTTACTGAAATGAATTCTCTGTGTTTTTTTCTAGATTTTCCTCTTTAAAAGGCTGTCATTGATGAGTTCGAAAAGTATGCAGAATGAGCCACTCCCAGAAATAAAACCAACAGCAGATCAAATAGCTTTTAAAAGCAGTAAGAAGGATACCAACCAGAACCACAAGGGGCAAAATCATCAGGATACTCCACCCCCAAATACAGAGAGAACATCAAAATCTTGTACAATTCTTTAAATATATATTTATGTGGTCACCAAGCACATTGTAATTTATCCTTGAAAAAACATAACTTCTGAAGAAATATTTCTGATAACAAACTTTTAAAGATATAAGTTAATAATATGTTTTATTTGGTTTGACTAGTACAACCAGTTTTGATATTTATTTATGCTAATATTTTTGACAAGCAATTTCAAAATATGTGTATCTCAAACTCTCAAGTGTTTTGGCCTTAACTATTCAGTGTTGCATAAAAAATATATTTTCATATCTGAAGGTCAAATTAAGATATTTCATAGTTTTTACTAAAGAGTTTTACTTCTTATAATTTCATAAGGCCATTATTTACTATCTCATGACACTGTAACAGTTTTTCATGTATTTGCAATTTTTTAAAACTGAGTCAAAATTGTTTTTAATGAGCATTTGTTTTTAATAAACTATGGTTGGTTCCACTGTTTTAATGGGTTAATATGAATAAAATTTGGAGGTACTGGGAGTTATCAGTTGATAAAACGGGCAAAAAATATCTAATTTTAAAATATTGAAAAATGCATATACCTCTAAATAAAGGAAATATTAGTACAACTGTGTGAACAGTACATCTTTATGGAGAAACTTTGTTGAAATTTCTTTGCTTCCCCCTCCTTTCTTCAGGGAGGTGATTTGGCATGAAGACATTGCAGATTATGTGGGGTGACTTGAGTGTTTGACCATGCCACAGATCACTACCACAGTAGAACCGAACATAACCAGGCTTGCTATTTCACCTGTCTCTAGCATTGACAGAGGTTACCAAGATTGGCTACATCACACAATGCTCTGCCCTAGGAATAAAAAGAATAAAGCTGTTAAGTCTACTCTGATAGAGACATTGCTTTCTTGTGCTCACAGATGGTGCTTATTTAATGGAGCAAACTACCTTCATTTTCCCCATTCTAGCTTCTGAACATTTTCTTCATCAATCACAGTGACCATTGTCTCATTTAAACAAAGAAAAAGAAACTCCATCCTTGTGTTTCATGCACAAAAGTCGTGAAGATGTTAGTCTAGAGCAGACGTGGCTTTGAAATCTTACAAAATAGTCTTCCGTGTAAATATTAGATTTAGTGGAATTCTAATTTTATTAAAGGTAAATTTAATAAACCGTTTTTGCTATTGCCACTATAGTATTAGTATATGATTGAAAAAATACTTTGCCAAAATTTAAACTATAGGAGCCAAGTAGAAGCAAGGCTCACAAATAGTACTAAGACATGCCAGTTGCAGTAGGCAGGATTCCAAGATGGCCCCCAACTTTCCTGCCCTCTGATTTACTTGCCCTGAATAATCCCTTCCCCTGGAGTGTGAGCAGGACCAGTGAATATGGTGAGATACCACTCCATTGCTTAGGTTACATTATATGGGAAAAGTGGGTTTTACAGAGATAATTAAAATTCCAAATTGGCTAACTTCAAGCAAAAGGAAAATAACTCAAGAGGGGCCTGAACTAATCAGGTAAGCCCTTTCAAAGAAGATCTAGAGCGCAGAGCCAGAAGAAGTCAGAGCAATTCAAAGCAGTAGAGATGCTCTCCTATTGGCCTTCAAGAAGCAAACTGCTGCATTATGGAGAGGAGAGGGCCATGTGCCAGGGAAAGGTGGGAAGCCTCTGGGATCCGAGAGCCTCCATCCTACAAATGCAAGGCTCTGATTGAATTCTGCCAACAACCAGCGAGCCTGGAAGAGGAACCCAGTCCTCACATTAGACCACAGCCCTGGCTGACACCTCGATTGCAACCTTGTGAGGCCCCGAGCAGAAGGCCCAGTTAAGCAGTGCCCAGACACCTGACCTATGAACACTATGAGATAATAAATATATATATTTTTGATCCACTAAGTTTATGGTACTTGTTATTCAGCAATAGAAACTAATAACAGTTTTATTTTGCGAAAGGTCTCTATATGGCAGCTTCCTTCATCAAAGCCAGCAAGGGAAAGAGTCAATAGAGTCTGCTAACAAGACAGGGGTCACAGTCTTAGGTAACATAATCATGGAAGTAACATCACCTTTACATATTCTGTTGGTTACAAACAAGTCACAGGCCGCACCCAAACTCAAGATGAGGACATAACACAAGGGAATAAAAACTAGAGGCAAGAATCACAGGGGCCATCTTAGAGCCTACTTGCCATACCTGTCATTTGGATGCTCATCAGAAGGGAGAAAGGAACAGGTTATAGAACAAAGAGGATTAAGTCAAAGCACTTGCAAAAGGTGAACATGAGACAAGCATAACCAAGCTAACAAAGTATCCCTGTTTTGTCAGATGTGTCAGAACAGTTCAGACTTTTTAATACGGTGGTTTGTTGAGCATCATCAATGCCAAGTCAGTTTTAGTAGTATGAGTAAATACTTTTATAAAAAACATTATAAAAACACTAGCCATTAGCCCCTTGGATTGTAATGCTTGTGTTTTGTTTATTTTTCAAATTTGGTTTCATATTTGGCTTGTACATTGAAGAAATATTTACTGAGCACTTCCTATGTGCCATGTATTATGCCAGAAACTAAGAAAATAGAAGTCACAGTTACGTGAGAGTAAAATAAAGAAAATGCATTATTGATTGGAAATATTAGGGCAATTTAAAACCTAACTTTACTAATTGGATGGAAAAGAGATTAGTGGACACCAAACTTCAAACAAACAAAAAACTAAGCTAACATATGTTAGATCTCTTTAAAAATAAAAATAAGAAAAAAATAGAAAAGATCATTGATAGAATTGAATGATCAGTTTATACTAGTTTCGAAAGTAAAAGGAGTTACATTTGCTGATAACCTTACAGTTTTAATAAAAAGTGAAATAGTTTATTTTAATCCCCAAACTATTCATCTTCATTATCTTTGCCATTAATTCCTCTTTCCTCTCTGTAATACTGTTGCTTTGGACATTTTTTTACTGATCTTTTTAGAATCTCTTGACTTAAGGGCTCATTGACATTGTTCAGATTATTTTGGATCATATATTAAATTGATATTAATTTACAAAATGTCAACAGTGATAGGATTTTAAGGTATTATAAAAGAGCGTGGAAATCCATGTCAAAACATTAAAGATAAAGAAAAAACTAGTAGTCGCTAAGTCCCTCCTTTGTATGAAAAAGAAACTATACACTTCTGGAAAGTTGCTTGTATTCATTTTCTAGGGCTGCTTTAACAAAGCACCATTAAACAATAGCACCTTAAAAACAATAGAAATGTATTGACTCACAGTTCTGGAGGCCAGAAGTCCAGAATCAAAGTGTTGGCAGTCTCAGGCATTCTTTGGCTTGTAGATACCCCAATCCTGTGTTCTCACATGGCATTCTCATGTTTCTTCACATTGTCTTCCTTCTGTGTCTGTTTCCATTTCCAAATTTCCTCTTTTTATAAGGACACCAGTCATATTGAATTAGAACCCACTGTAATAACCTCATTTTAATTTGATTACTTCCTTAAAGACCCCATTTCCAAATAATATCATATTCTGAAGTACTAAGGGTTAGGATTTCAACATATCTTTTAGGGGAGACACAATTCAACCCATAACAGTGCTTCAGTTAGTAAGAATATAAGAGACTAGAGACTATAAACAATAGAGGATATTTTTTTGTGCGATCTGTAGCTCTCAAGATAAAGCACTGTTATGGGTAGAATCATTTTCTAGCACTTAAAAGCTGAGTGAAGAATGGGATAAGGGATATTCCATGTATGCATTCTTCTTGGAGTATCTTGTAATGCCCATCCCACTGACCACATCCAATTTATCATATGTGCTAAAACAGATGGTATACCTGTTATGGCTATGGATATTTTTATACACTATAAAATTTTTATAAGATGCAACTCTATGATTTTTTAAATGTGTCATTAAAGACTTTTCTTATTTTGCATAAAAAATTGGAAAGACTCAGCCATATCTAGGTTACAAAAAAGAGATGGTTCTATTATAAACTTCTTTAACCAATTTTGTCTTACGCAATCGTGGCTGCCCAGGCCGACCCCCAAAAAAGACACTGAATGTTTTAAAGTAACAATCAGCCAAACTAGTTGTGAAAATCTACTAAATACAAACAGATTTGGTAACAGCCTCTCGAATACACACATGTACACATGCACATACACATGTGCACACACATGCACATATTCTAATGAAAATCATCCCAGATTCAGAATTGAGTTCGATAAACCACAATTGCACTTGCTTGAACACCTTGGCTTTATTTATCCAAGAAGAAGTCTTCATTGATCATACAGGGCAGAATTTAGAAGAGTTTTTAAAATGTAAAAAGGTTTTACTTTCTCTGTGATTATTCATGGAATATAAATAATATCATTTTTCTAGAAGTCTAGTATTGATGAGACATGAATATATAAAAGTGCTGATAATTTATGTTAATGAGGTATATATTGATTCAGATACTTTCTTGAATAGGAAGCATTCAGAAAGGGAGACTGCAGACTTGGTTTTCCCCATTCTGGTCACCAGAATCTTGCCTACAACCAACAGGCGGAGACATATAATACATGGAAGAAGCATTTCATCCAGAACTTTATGATGACAGCCTAGAAATTTACTGAGAATCATAAATGTATATATTTTACTATCAAGTTAAAACAGGATTATATATAATAATTATATTATGAAGATTTAATAAGCATTTATACACCACACACTGTTCTAAGTGCTCTCTCTTTATTAACTCATTTAATCTTCACAACAAGTCTTTGAGAAAAGTTTAATTATCCCCATTTTCAGATATAAAAATGAGTCACAGAGAAAATAATTAACTTGCATAATGACATACAGATTGTAAATGGATTTCTGACTTTATAAAACCTGTGTTCTTAACCACTGCACTTAAATTGTGTAGAGCACTGTAATTATTTAATTTCCTACATTCATTTCCATATTTTCCTCTCCGAAGAACTGATGAATATCCTTAGTCAGGTGTGGCTAAGAAAATGGTCTTCATTTTGATCTTGTTTTTGTTTACTTTGCTCAAGTTCTGTTGATAAGTACTCTTCTGGGTGTCACATTGTGATCTCCATTGAGATCTGTATTAAGTTAAGCTACATTTGTACTGTGTCTACTTAGCTAATCCAGAACTATGTTTCCCAGAATTTCCTTGTGTGGTTCTGGTTTCTGATTGGCCACAATAGATTTTAGAAGGTAAAAATTAAGTAGTAGTCATTATCTTCTGAAGGTCAGTGTAAGGTGCCAGGCAATACTGCAGAGTGCACACATTGCTTCTGACATGTTGGCTTACCTTGTTAGCAGGGGACAGCAGTTGGGCCCACAGATTTTTATCTTTGTGGGTTCCCGTCTGCTCTCATGGGTTCCTGTTTGTCTTTGCTCTCCCCTACTTCATGTTCAGCTTTGCTTTTCTGATTGTTAGCCCTGTTGCCTACAGTGACTTCGAGCTCATCAACATATGTAGAGACAATAACTCCTTGTAGAGTTCCTCACCAGCTTCCACGATTGCCTAAGATCTAATTCTTATCATAAATTCCAAATTCCAAATCACATATTCAATGCGAGTCAACAAGGCGAGCGTTGCACATGGCTCTGATCCACATAATCACTCAGGGACACAGGCCAATGGAGATGCTGGCATTTCAACACATGGGCTTTAGTATTGCTGAGAGAGAAAAAGAGGGACTGAATGACTTTTAAATGGTTTGGCTCAAAAATAACAAACGTTATTTCCTCAAGCTCTTTGACCACATGACCCCATTTAACTATAAAGGGGACTTGGAAACATAGATAAATATATTCAATGTCCCTGCCACAGTCCACACTTCTGTTCACCAAATACACCTTTGCTTTCACCTTCCCTGTAGTAGATGCTATTGGTACCTCACCTTGATTCTTTTCATCAAGCACGTGCATACATCCCCAACTGATGTGTTGGCCAACAGCTCACAGCTGCTCCCTTTTCTGGGAAGTTGCCCTTGGCCAAAGGGAAGCCTTCTTGAACAAAAGGTGTTACCTCTATCCCAGGGGTGTAAACCTAAGCCAATGACTGATGACATAAAGTTCCAAAGGCCAATCTCCCTTGCTTCAAGGTGGGACTAATTCTAGATCTCCAGAACTATTCCACAGTATAAGACTGAATTTATTCTACAACAGCGGTCCCCAACCTTTTTGACAGCAGGGACAGGTGCTCCTATGAGAATCTAATGCCTGATGATCTGAGGTGGTGATGCTGGCACTGGGGAGTGGCTGCAAATATAAATTAAACTTTTCTCTCCTGCTGCTCACCTCCTCCTGTGTGGCCCAGGTCCTAACAAGCCATGGATCAGTACCAGTCGGCAGCTCGGAGGTGGGGGACCCCTGCTATACCTAATACCACATATTTGCTTAGATTTTTCTCCTGCTCTATTTTCCTTCTTTAAATTTCTTTATCCTGAGAACATGCACCCACCGAATCGCTTGAACAAGAATCTTAGACTCTACCTCTAGGAAATCTGCACATACAACACCTCCACCCTTCTCCAAGGGAGACCACTAAAGTCCCATCTAATCAATGAATCTATCTCACAATCCTGCATCTCTGGGTAATAAATGGTAGTCACATCAGGACCGATCTTGGTTCTATTGGTCTAGAAGACTTACAAAAAAGACATTATCCGGCCCGCCCTCCAACGAACACCTAACGTATAAAGGCAGAAATAAACACTCCTATTTGAAAAAGGGAAGGAGACATATTGGAATGAGCAATTTTAAAACCCTGCTTTGAAGATAATTGCAGGCCCCTATGCCAAGAGTGAATGACATTCTGAATCAGGCCCTGATTTTCTCTCTGAGAGTAACTCCACTGTCCAGTGTTCTTTATGGTGTCTGGATCTGCCCTCTGGAGGTTCTTTCTTTTCTATTATGTTCCTTGTCATATCTAAAGTAGTTATCGAAGAAAATATATGCCATCCTTGAGTCTACATAGCTTTTTCAGCTGCCCTAAGCACTTTGAGGATTAAAAATAAAATTAGAAGATTATTTTTAAGTCTTGAAAGGCTTGTTTTTTTTTCTTTTCTTTTTTTGGGGGGAGTGGGGGGCGGGGGGTTGCTCAGGCTTGTAGCCCCTCTTGCAGTACAAAACTCTTAAAGCCTTATTAGACTTATCAATGAATGAATGGATAAGTAAAATGTGATATATCCATATAATGAAATACTATTCAGCCATAAGAAGTAATGAAGTAGAGGCACATGCTACAATGTGGATGAACCTTAAAAGCATTATGCTAAGCGACAGAAGTCAGATACAAAAGATCACAGAGTATATGATTCTACTTTTATGAAATATCCAGAATAAGCAAATCTGTAGAGACATAAAGTAGATTAGTGGTTTCTAGGGTCTAGAAGGAGAAGAGAATGGAAGCGACTACTAATTGGAGCAATGAAAAGTTTCTAAAATTAGATAGAGTGGTGGTTGTACAACTTTGTGAACATCATTGAATTATGCATTAAAAATAAACGATAAAAACATACTAGATTTCTTAATATATTATTATAGTCAATTTCATGTAGCAATCACACCCATAATTCATTCTAGAACATAGTCAACAGATCTGGCCCATTTTCTGTTGTTTTCTAAATCCCATACCTTTCTCCTGATTTAAGGGGTAAGGGAATCTAAAAGAGGTCAGAGAAGGCCATAATCTTAATCAGATGTTTGCTCTGAGTAATTTTATACAAGTAATTTTATTGAGGGCCATGCCCTTAATCTGATCTTTACCCTACAGCACTTTTGAAAAAATAGCTTTCAATTGAAGTATAATTGAAATTTAATAAACTGTATATATTTTAAAATATACAATTTGACAAATATATATGTATATCATATCATATCATATATCTCAACACACTCAATGAACGTATCTATCACTCCCAAAAGTTTACTTATGCCCTTTTGTAACCTCTCTTTTCACCCCTCCCCATCCCCTCCCCCAGGCAATCACAGATATGTTTTCTGTCGCTATAGATTAGTTTACATTTTCTAGAATTTATCTTAATGGAATAATTCATTATGTACTCTTTTTTATCTGGCTGAATTCCCTCAATGTAAGTATTCTAAGTGGAATGGCTGAGTTTTCCAAAGTAACCCATTATACCTTTCTACATTCCCACCAGCAGTATAGAAGAGTTCCAGTTTCTCCACATCTTAACCAACACTTGGTATATATGGTCAGTCTTTTAAATTTTAGCTGTCCTAAAGGGTATGTAGTGATCTCATTATGGTTTTAATTTGAATTTTTCTAATGATGTTGAGCATTTTTTCTGTATTTATTTACCATCTATATATCTACTTTGGTAATTTTTTTTCCAAATTTCAGGGTTTTTTTCCTTATTATTGAGTTTTCAAAGTTCTTTATAAATGATGGACTTGCGATTTGCAAATATTTTCTCTCCATCCGTGGCCTGTCTTTTAATTTTCCTAACACTATCTTTGAAAGAGCAAATGTTTTTAATTTTGATGAAGTCCATTTGACATTATTTTTTCCTTTTAAGGTGTCATATCTATGAAATCTTTCTCTATCCCAAGATCACAAAAATTTTCTTCTATGTTTTCTTCTAAATATTTAATAGTTTTATGTTTTGCAATCAGAACTGTGACTCTTTTATTTAATTAGTGAATTCAAAATTCATTATTCATTATCAAAAGAAATGAATTTTGAATTAATCTTTGTCTTTAGTGTGAAGTTTGGATTCAAGTTTTTTTTATCAGCATAGGACTGTTTAATTTTTACAGCGCCATTTGTTGAAATGGCTTTCTTTTCTCGGCTGCATTGCTTTTGCACCTTTGTCAGAAATCAATTGATCTTATATGTGTGGGTCTATTTTGGACTTTCTATTCTGTTTCATTGATCTGTCTACCTTTATGCCAATACCCCAGTATCTTCATTAATGTATTTTTTTTAATTTATTTATTTTAGTTAGTTTTAAATATACAATACATTGGTTAGACATCTAAATAGTTCGTAAAACAATCCCCCCAATTGCTCCCTCCCTCCCCTGGCCCTCCACCTAGCCAATGTATTAATGCTAACTGCATTCTCTATGCCACGCTCCCCATCCCTGTGACCATCCATCAGCTACTAATTTGTACTTCTTTAACCCTTCACTCCATTCTCCCAGCCCCCCAAACCCTTCTCCCTTCTGTCCATCACCAAATTGTCCACTATATTTGTTAGTTTGTTTTTGATTAGTTTGTTCTTTTTATTCCTTAGATTCCACATATAAGTGAAATATAGTGTTTATTTTTCTCTGTCTGACTTAAATACCTTCCAGGTCCATCAAAACTATATCCTTTTCCATCCTCTTCCTTTTCATACGTAGGGATCTTGTCTTCTTATCCTTTCAGCCACTCTATCTTTTGATTAGAGCACTTAATTATTTTCCATTTAAGGTACTTATTGATAGGAATGTAGTTGACACCATTTTTTATTCCTGTTTCTGATATATGTTTTTCCTTCTTAAAGAAGTCCCTCCAACATTTTCTGTAATACTGGCTTGGTGGTGATAAATTCATTTAAGTTTTTTTTGTCAGGGAAGCTCTTTATCTATCCTTCAACTCTAAATGATAGCTCTGCTGGATAAAGTATTCTTTGTTGTAGATCCTGGGTCTTCATCCTGTCGAATATTCTTTGCCGAGTCCTTCTGTCTTGCACAGTTTCTTTTGAGAAATCAACCGCCAGTCTTATGGGTGTTCTCTTATAGGTAATCTGTACTTCTCTTGCTGCTTTTAATATTCTTTCTTTGTATTTAACCTTTGGCATTTTAATTATGATGTGTCTTGGTGTGCACTTCTTTGGATCCCTGAGTTTTGGAATTCTCTGAGCTTCCTGGGTTTTTATGTCCATTTCCTTCACTAGGCGAGGGAAGTTTTCCATCATTATTTCTTCAAACAGCTCTTCAACATCTTGATTTTCTTCAGTTACACCGATCAGATGGATATTTGGACCCTTAATAGTATCCCATATGCTCCTTAAATCATTTTTTTAGTTTTAGCTCCTTATCTCTTGGCATTCTGATTACATGTCCTTCACTTTCCCATCCTCTAGATAGGGCATTTGATCCTTTTCTTTATTTACTTCATTTATTCCTTTGTTTATTCCAATTAATAAACTTCTCATCTCAGATAATGTGTTCTTCATTTCAGACTGGTTCCCTTTTATAATTTCCATTTCCATTTTTATGTTTTTTTATCTTTGTTGAAGTTCTCACTGAATTTATCTACACTCTCCAAAAGTTCATTGAGCATCTTTATAACCAATGTTTTGAACTCTGCATCTGTTAGATTACTTCACTCCATTATTTCTGGATCTCTGTTTGTTCTCTCGTATGGTTTCTGCTCCTTTGTCTTCCCATTTTGGCTGCCTTTTCGTGTTTGTTTCTATGTACTAAGCAAAGCTCCTAAGTCTCCTGGTCTTATTAGTGTGGATTTGTGAAGTAGGTGTCCAGTGGCACAGTCCTGAGCGGGGTTCAACTCTAGGCCAAATTTAGCCTAAGCCTCTACTCCCCCAGGGCCACCTGTTAAGTAAGATTCAGGAAGCAATCCACAGATGCTGTGCTTATAGTTGCCTCAAAAGTCCACGCCAGAAACCAAGGCCAGCTATCACCAGGGTGGGTCTTGGAACTGCTCGGTAAGAGGCACAAGACTCGCTGAAAACACAGCTGAATGTGGCTTGGATGGGGCCACAAGTTGGGGGAGGCAGAGTTTCAGAGAATCCTCTGGGCAAAGCAATCTGTTATCCAGTTTGATGATGTCTCAGCTATTGTGGCACTGCGTCTGCACACTGGGAGGAGGGAGGGCTCAACAAAGGAACAATGGATACCGCTAGCACTTCTACCTGGTAGAAAGTCTTGCCTCTGGCCCTCATTCCGACAACTCAGTGTCCTCTTTAAGTCCCCAGTGTCCCTTAAGCAGCCAACCCAGAGCTGGTGCTCAGAGCAAGCAGGTCCAGCACCACAAAAGTCCAATTGTGGACACGGACCCTTTAAGAGGCATCTGCAACTGCTGACTGCCACAGCCTCTGTCCCACTCAGCCGCTGGAGACCCATCAGCCTTATGTCTTTACTCCCTCCTATCTCCAACAATTGCAGGGTGATTTCTTATTTCTCTCCCTGGTTGTAGGGCTTGTTCATCTAGACCCCCAGGTGACTCTGCTTGCTGTTTGCTCCTTGTTTCTGTCTCAACTTTGATGTGGTCGCAAGAGGGGAGGGGCGAAGCTTCTATCATCTATGGCATTTTTGAAAATAAATAATACTCTTCATTGAATTCAAGAAGTTTTTTTTTTTTTCTAGTCTCAGTTTGCTAAAAGTTTTCACCAGGCATGGATGTTGAATTTTGTCAAATACTTTTTCTTTTTAGATTATCATATAGGTTTTTTAATGATCTGTTAATGTGGTAAAATACATTAATTGAATTTTGAATGTTAAAACTATTTTTTATTCCTATGATAAACTCCATATTATACTTTTTATATTATATATTTTTATTCAATTTGCTAAACTTAAAAAGATTATATCTATATTCATGAGAAAAATTGGTCTGTAGGGTTTTTTTTTTGTAATATCTTTGTCTGCTTTTGCTATCAGAGCAATTATATTGGCCTCATGGAATGAGTCGGGACTCATTAAATTCTTTCGTCTTCAATTTTCTCTCTAAGATTTTATGAGAATTGGTATTATTTCTTCCTTAAATATTGGGTAGAATTCAGCAATGAAGTCAACTGGACCTGGAATATTCTTTGTGGGAAGGTTTTTACTACACATGTTGGCTCTTAAATGCTAAAGCCTAGGAATGATGCGTCACACTTTTCATAGCCAGAACCTGCCACATGGTTCCACCTAATTGCAAGAATGCTAGGAAATGTAGGGGAGCACATAGATATTTGGTGGTCAGTAAATGTCCGTGTCATAGGGTCTTTCAGAAAATTTATAGAAAATTATGTCTACATGAATAGTTACTCAAAGTTTACTTTAAAGTCCTAAGGTATAGCAACTATATTACTAGGCAGGTTCATTCCTTCTAACACTCTGCAAAAAGCCCATTGCTTTTATCGTACAATGCTGGAAATAAGATTACATTCTCTGCGCTGTGGCTCTGTTCTCTGTTCAGTGGAAACTCAGTATTCTCCTCCTATGGCTTCTGCTCCACATTGGTGAAGGAGAGTATTTTATCCAAGTTAGGCTTTGGCAGGAAAAATAATTTCTAAATTGGATCCAAGATGAAAATGGTTCTTTAGCCTTATGGAAACACAAATACCATGACTCTTCCTGTCTTACACTATAAATGTTCCAGTGTCAGCAGCAGCTTCTCTTGACTGCAGAACTGTCTAAACCTTTCATGCCCACCAATATTTGGACTTCAAAATCCCACAAAAGTTTTAATTTTATTAATATTTTTATATTATTAACATTAATTTATTACATATATTAGATAAGTTTGATCATAAATTAAGAACTTATTGGAAATTATATAATTCAGGCACATGACATGATGCTGTGACAGAGACTCATTATTTAGTAGTTTATTCAAGGTATATGTTTCTCTTTAAGATCACAATTTAAAAATGTACAGTCCAAGACTAGTAAAGCTGTTTTGTAATGCTCAATATGGAGCTTCCATTTATTTCATGGATCATGATGGCTTGTGTCCAGTTCTCATAACCTCCCAGCCAAGATTAAAGGGAAAGACTCAGAAGAACACATGAACCTTCCATTGTAGGGAGACAAATTGGAAATAGCATACATTACTTCTACTTACAACCAATGACCAGAACTTAGTCTCCTAACCACATGAAATTGGAAAAGAGGCTGAAATATCACCCAGAGCTGGGAATCCAAGTACCTAGCTAAAGTTCAGGAACTCTATTGTTAAAGAGAAAGACTGGGTATTTGTGGAAAGTAAGATGGATGTCAGGAGTACACTATATTGGCAGGAAGGCAGAAGAAAAAGATTTGAAAACAAGCAAAAGGAAGGCAGCTTTGGGTGGGGTTGGAGTGCACAGGCACTATAGAAACAGTCAAGGCGCTGCTATTGGGTTAAAAACAACTTCGACCATTTTGTCATTTTCTGTCACTTGTCCTAGATTTGAGGTCCAAAAGACCAAGAAAAGATGTGCTTGCCTTACACTGTATTGGGCAAATAAGGAAGAATCAAATGGATGTCACCTCCTAAAATCCTCTTGGGTGTCCAGAGTTGGAAAGGGAGCCATTTGAATTTCTAATATCACCAGATTTTTCACAATAGGGAGAGGTAGCTCCCCAGAAAGAAATTGGGGTACCATTTGGAAGGGGTATTGGGCTATCACAAAACACATATCTATCACATCAGTAACTTAAAATATTTGCCAGAATATTGGTCCCAACTAATTTATTTGGCCATTCTAAAAACAAGGTTGTGGCGACCATAAAAAAAGAAGTCACCATCGTATCCCATAATGCTGCCAGGATCTAGGTTTTATTAATGCTTTCTTTGTGTTTGCTTGTACCTATGCCTTGTTGTCTGTTGCTTCAACTACCCCTCCTTGGCTAGGATGCTTAGGATGCAAGTAAGAAGAAACCCTAGGAAGTCTAGGAAAGCTTCCATGAAATGTCATTTAAAATAAGATTTGAAAATAAGGAGATGTTACCTAGAATAAGGAGTAGGAAAAATAAGCAGAAGGAAGAGTATATGCAAAGACCCTGAAACAGAAAGGAACAGAGCACAGACACACACACACACACACACACACACACACACACACACACACACACACACACAAAAGGCAGTGTGACTGCAGTACAAGGAGTGATGGGAAGGGTAGTGAGAGTTGAGGGTGCAGATCAATAGAACCTTGTATGCTATGCTCAAAATCTTATTCCTTCATCTACCTGTACCAGTAATCAATCAAAGGATTTTAAGCTGGTGAGTGAGAGTTTGTTCCAGCTGCAAGTGGTGAGTATACTGAGGTTGCAGGAGAGACAGGAGTGAATGTAGGAGACTGCTAAGAAAGTCATTGAAAAGAATCCAATGGGTGGCAATGAAGATGGAGCAGCATGACAGAATTCAAGCAGCATAATAAAGAAAATCAACTGGAATTAGGGTTTGGGTTGGGTGAAATGGAAGGAAGGAGTCAATGATGAATAGTGGTGCCAGTCACAGAGACAGAGAATATTAGAGGATAATTAGGTTTGCATGTTAGAGGTCCTGAATCTATTCAGCATATGTGGAGTTAGAGATGCATTTGAACAGTCAAGACAAGTTATATAGTAAGGTTAAGAACACATAGGAGAGCCTAAAGATACAGATTCTCAGTGTTTAGCTGGTAATTAAAGTTCTGTGTGTGAATGAGGCCACGTAGGGAGAGAGTATAGATTCTCATGGAATTCAAATCTCAGTGGTTTCCCAGAGACTGATGGGTGGCCAAAGAGACTAAGCAGCATTCAGAGAGATTGGAGGCATGGTAGTGTGATGTTCTAGAAGGTAAAGATTGTTAACGTTACTAGAAGTGACAAGTAGTCACTAGTGTTGAGTGCTTCTGAGAAGTGTTATAAAGATGACAACTGAAATATATCTGTTGGTGCAAATGACATGCAGATTATGACGGCAAGAATTGCTTCAGAGGAGCAATGCAGGGAGAACCTGGATTGGAGTAGGTTGATGGAGGCAGAGAGCTTAGACAGCATTTTTGGAAGGGGAAAGAAGAGTTGGAAGAAAATTATATAATATGTCCATCATACAATAGCATCTATTTGAGAATGAGCTATGCCAAACATTGGGTTTCATTGAATGAGATTATACACTCAGGAGACACGTCATTGTGTATTTTTTTAAAAGAGAAGGGAGCATGAGGCAAAAGGGGAAAGCGCTTGTATCTTATCTGTTCAGATAAACAGAAATTGGACCCACTCCAGCATAGAGAAGGACCAGAGCGATGCAGGAAAGCTTCAAGCAGCTGCCTGAAAAATATTACTGTAGAATCCCAATGCTGATAGCTCAGAATCTTTATTCAGCTCAGATGCATTCAACTCTTGTGGGCCTTTGTGCAAGTCTTGTAACTTTTCCATGCATCAACTTTTCTTTGGCCATTTGCCGGGGTCAGAGAAAGGCTGATCCTTGAAAAGCGCTTGGAACAAAAAAAACCAACAGGATTTTACTAAATGAAGCATTTGATTAGTTATCTCTAACAGCATGATGCAACCCAGGAAGGACTATTAACTCATTGTTTCTAAACTTGGCTTGTTTTTGTACTTGGATGGAGCCCTCAGAGCTCTGGCCAAACAGCAGGTTTTCTGCATGTGCTCTGGCCTCCCTGAGGACCTCACAATGAGCCAGAAACTCTCAAGATCCAAGAGAGGTCTTTAGGAAAAAAGAGGAGAAAGGGCATGGGTACAACTACAGGGAGAGGCAGCCTATACTTTGCACGCACAGAGAGAAGATGCATGTTAGCTGTTCTTCTTGCAGCTGGAAGCCCTTCTTTTGCCTCCAGGACTAATTTTCCAGCCTACGTTCTCACAGTGATGCTGACCTTCGGGTTGCTTACAAGAGAGTAAATGAAAGCTTTCTCTCTCCTCTAACACATCCTTCTTTGACTTGAAATATGTGACAACGCTGTTACCTCCAGTAGATGCTTTCTGGATGAATCAGCGTTCTAAAAGACAGAGGCCCTAGGATGTGCCAATATCAACAGAATCAGCAGGAATTAAGAACAGAGTGGGGAGACACTTCAATGGATGCAGCCTTCTGCAGGGTGTCAGTTGTACCATCTTCAAAGTTGGCCTCCCAGGAATAAAATGAGAAAGGGCCAGACCTACCTCTGCAGGGCTCTGAGTGGACCCCACTGTGCCAAGGACCGGGGCTTTCTTTGGGAAATCAATATTATAATAGTTTGATTGGAGGCATATCTCTGAGGATAGTTTTTACGCAAAAATATCTAATTCCCTGGAAAACAGTATGGAGGTTCCTCAAAAAACTAAGAATTGATCTACCATATGATCCAGCAATCCCTCTACTGGGTATTTACCCCAAAGACTTGAAAACCCATATCCGAAAAGATATTTGCACACCGATGTTCATAGCAGCATTATTCACTGTGGCCAGGACATGGAAGCAACTGAAATGTCCTATGTTAGATGATTGGCTAAAGAAGCTGTGGTACATATATACAATGGAATATTACTCAACCATTAGAAAAGATGAAATACTGCCATTTGCAACAACACGGATGGACCTTGAGATAATCATGCTAAGCGAAATAAGCCAGACAGAAAAAGTTGAAAATCACATGATTTCACTTACAT